>NC_091231.1:23686833-23719333 GCF_040958095.1 Procambarus clarkii | reverse complement strand
CCTGACTAGGGCTCGCTACCCTAGTATAAGTCGTGGAGTGGCCTAACCAGCGTTGCTGATTGGAACCTGCCAGCTACCAGCTGGACTTGTGGTTGATGGCCTCCACGACGGTGTCCCCAGTGGAACTGTTATTTGGCTGGCCTGTGGCCAGGGTAGACTCAAGAGAATCGAAGGATTCGTCGTGAGGCCACAAGAGGACCAAGAGCTTAGCATCGTTGAGCACCGTGAACGTCCAGAGTCTTCAGAGGAAGACTACGTTGTATATTATAGTGTTTATTCCTCCCCCTTGAGATAATCTTTATATTATTTATGGCGACAGTAATAATTATATTATTAAGTTTTTGCCTTTATTTCCCTTCCCCTTTTATTTTACTTGCGTTACAGATCCCATCCCTTGAAAGCCACTACTAGCTTGGGGCCGGATACCCTACCTCTAACAACATCAGAGAAAAAACCCGGTTGCGACCCGAGAGGGCCGTAACACACACTTTGCCGTTTTCTGTTTGGCGCAACGAGAGACACTGGCTCTCCTCCTCCACACTTCCTGTTTTCTGTTTGACACAGGGAGTACACACCCCGCTGTGTATAACCCGTCCTCTTAAAAATAACGTCACTTTTCGCTCATATGCGCACTATGGCCAAATTTGGATGTAATATGAAATGAAATCGACTCACAAAAGTGACGTACTGTTCCGTTTTCTGTTTGAGTCGTCCGGCTTACTCGGTAAGGTTAAAAGAGGAAACTTTCAATTAACGTTTTCCATAACGTTTTGAAACTTTATGAGAATTTCCTGCTCACCTATCAGAGAACCCTTAACTTACTGTTGTTGAAAAAAAATCCCAAATTTATCTTAATTTTCTTTCATTTTCAAATTAGGTCCATTTTCGGCCATACGGGCAAACGGCCAAAAGCGACGTTATTTTTAAGAAGACAGGTTGTAAATACCTTTCTCATGTCCCGTTATAGCGAACACCCAAATTTTATTCACATTTCTGGAATATTTCACACAGTATATTTGTGTAAAATATTCCTACAGATAATCTACAAGTATAGAAATGTTCTTAAAGACAATCACTGCTAGATGGACAATCACTCCTCTCTCAGATTCACAAATGATACCGAGTCCTTCTCCTGAACTTGTTACACTTGATTTCACCTTTCTCTCTCTCTCTCTTCCTGTGAAATCACTCTTTCAGGTATTTAACACTGCTGGTAAATTCACATATCAACACACACGTGGTTCTTGGTCTGTTCCTGACCGCCGTTTATGTCGTAATTTCTTATTCCAGTCCAATATAATATCCTCTTGACACCTGCAATTACCTAGTGATATGGTTCTGGAATATTTACGGGTGTTTGGGTTATACCAATACTTCAGGACCTGGGGACAAAGCGACTTATCTTGGAGATCTTGAGACAGTTATCTTCTGCTGTAACTCTTGAGAATGCTGTGATGTCATCACTTGTTGGCCAATCAGAGTCGTGGGCCTCTCCGGCACTTTACATACTCTGCTTCCATTGGATCCGGCACCTGTTGATCCTTGTGATGCCGTGTTTGGTTCCCACCCCCCCCCACCAACACAGTGCCCCATAGTCTTCGAAGAGGATGGAGTAATCTTGTGGTTACCTTCCAACCGTTTTGAGGAGAGGAGAGCCTATCTGCCTCCCCACTACCACTTTGTAGCAATAATGTCCCCACCCTCTCAGTAGAGGGTATCATATCCTTGGTGATTTGGGTGTGCATTCTGCATTGCACGACTTCCAGATGACTCAGATCACATCCATTGACCTGCTTGAACTTCTCTCAATGAGATGAATTCAGAGACATACAAGTAGACACACTTTGGACATCAACTAACGAAGTTAGTTCTTGCACGCACACATCAAAGCAATAAGTTACTACGCTGAGAGATCTTCCTTTTACATTACCCCCAATTTCAAATGCATATTGCTTGCAATCATGCATTACCATGGTGTTCACAGAAACTTCATGATTAACACAAACTTATGGTTACATATAGATGATTGCAACAAGAAATGTTCAAGCATACTTTCAATATGACAGCTTGAGTGATTCATGTGGACCACTCCATCCTCTGCATCTGCTGCCGACACTTGATCTTCATCATAAAATGTCAATCTTCTTTTCTGCTTCTTCTCAGGTGTTGAAATGTCCTGCAGCTGCGTGGTAGAGCACTGGGGCTGCACCGGTGCAACAAACGGCTCAACACCTCAACATATGTCACCAGACACATGACTCACACAACCAATTAGACCACACAAGGCAAACTCATCAATACCTGTGGTGCACCTGACTCCTAGCTGTAATGACAGCTGGCTGTCAAACACATTGACACTTTTGCTTCTTCTTGGAGCCCCATAATGAATCCATTCAGACATTTGACACGTCGTGTCTCCAAGCGAATGGTATAATTCTCCGTCATCTTTTCTCATCTCTCTTGACAGAACAGCAAGCAAACCCAAGCACTGTAAAACACAATCAGCGCATCCCTCAATGTTGACACAGTTCACCTCTGCACCGTCGACAAATATCACTTGGTCCGGTGTTGTATGACACCTGACACCTTGGGTAGAAAGCCACGTTCCACCCTGAATTGCATCTGAGACTTCGGTCATTGCTGAAATTATGGCATCTTCAATGCTTTTAATTTCCTCATAAGATGTCATCTGACTCATGGCACATTGGATGACAAATCGAGTGACATCTCGTCCCACCGAATTGATCGTTCCGGTAGAGACCAGTCTGACACCACAGTCAACTGTCTCCATCTTCTCTAGTGTCGGTTGACACCTGACACTAAAGGCATACCATCTTCCATGAGTGTCGACACACATAGCTATCTTAAGTCTGACACCACTGCAAGCTACTTCTTTCTTTTGGGTCCCGTCACACTTGACACTCATAATGATTCCACGAATGAAATCTTTTTCCTTTTATTTAAATTCTTCGTCGCAACAGACAAGACTACACTGCCGGCTACCGTCGTCTTCTTTGTCGCATGACACATGGCACCTTTTTTGACACCGTTAGTAGTCCCTCTTCTTTTAACAGCTCTACCTGCTGGGACGACAGATCTGACACACCCATGAACTGTCGTCCCTTGAGTCCCCCTGACACTTGACACTACTGTTGACACTTCCTCCTTCCTGCACACTAGTGAAATTCCTAATAATCCCACTTGACTTCTCAAAAGGCAAGAATGTGCCACGCGTTATCAGGTACACGACGTTAGCATCACCTTTGAGTTCTTGAGTTCTACTCCGTGTTCCACAGAAATGTGCAGGCATGGTGATATCTTGACACTCCCCCGATGTCTTCCTCTGATATCACACAGTTGTCAGACATGACAGTCGTTAGGACAAGCTGATGAGGTAACGTAGCAGGTTACGATCCTACTAACTACTTAACGTCCCTTATTCTGTACACACTAGTGACATGGTCATATCCACGGTCACTTGAGGTCATACCATAGTCAGCAACTGACTCGCCACCACATCCAGTGGTGGCGAGTCAGTCACGGTAAAGTGACTTCACCTTATCGCAGATGTCACTTCCGTACCTACCTTATTGTCGCAGATATCGTTGATCAAACGATCACCTTGGGTGACATTAGTTCATCCATCGACAACTTCCACTGGCTGTCTACAGACTTCCTTTGAATCTCTATCTTCTTGAGTTGATGTTTCACTTCCGGTCAACGCCTCATCACCTAACACGAACGCTATCCTGCGTTGGAACTCAAGATTTGCTTGTTCGTTCCATCTCTTCATAGCAAACTGAACACACTCTTGTTGACTCATGTTCCTCAACTTGTTTATTATTATAGTGCGGGTTGGTGGTGTTGTCGTCGTTGTTCCTTCTTTACGGACAACCCAACCCACAACTCAGTAGACTGCTTATACTTAACCAGGAGATCACACTAGGCGCTTCTGGCTCTTGGAGTGGGGCTCAACGTCACACGTTTAGAGGATGCGGCTCCAATACTTAGCCTCGTTGACACGTGCACACACCCACTCGAGCCGCTGTGACTCCCCACTCTCTCCTTATGTGATATGATCTTAATCCCCCTTTGACTTATTAGTTTTCCATCCTACCCTGCCCACAGCGGTGGTTCTTGTTTTTTTTTTCTCTCTCTCTCTCTTTCTTTACTATTTCGTGGGAAGCCTCACTAGGACAAGGGCAAGCACCAGCAAATTGGAATACATTTACTGGGCAAAGCACATACACGATACATACACACATATAATAATAATGAATCCTATACTCTATACTATTACAATCAGGTTGCACTCCAACACCATCAGAACTCTATCATCAGCTTATCAAGTGGTATCCTATCTCCTGATTCACCACCTAATATTACCAACCTCCTCAAGTAGGACAAGTCTTATATTACAATGTTGCACTATCAGCAAGAGAATATATATATCTATGAACATGTACAAGGAAAATCAGCATTGAATGCAATAACATATATATATCAGTATAAATGTTCCTTGATACACAACAATGATCAATCGATCACTCTATCAGTCCTAGAACACATACATCTGTAAGTAATCCTGCCTGCGACTGTAACTCTATACTTCAGTACAAACTTTTTGGTACAAAAATGGCAAACTATCACTCGCCTTTCACTGCGTCTTACACGCTAAAGACAAACACTCTATCAACTCCCTACAAGTGATCATTTAGAACTTCCCTTCCACATCTGGAAGTTCACTACCCTGATATCTTCAGGTTCTTCCAGACTTAACTACCAGGATCCTCTGCAGCTCCTCCAGGCTGCTACACCATGAAGTTTTTCTTGGGGAAACTATGGTGCTTCACTACCTCTACTAGGGTCCTCCACAGCTCTCCTGGCTGCTACACCATGAATTTCCCTCGAGCAACTATGGTGCTTCACCACCTCTACAGAAGCACGTGACACTCCTCTTCACTGCTTCTCCTCACAGCTCGAGGTCCTCTCCTCCACTACCTTGGAGTCTCATCAATTACTCCCTCTGTGCTGGCTTCGAAGTTCTCAGCAACTTCTTCCCCAAAGACAAACCACAGATTGTCTAGTCAAGGGCGCTATCCCTCTGACGGCGTCTGGTCAGGGCGCTCCACACAGCCCACGAAAATGTCTCTGGGCAGCTCAATAAACTCTCCTCGCCGTCCAGGACTTGAGACCACAACGTTCTGAGCTCAATTCCACAGCAGGCACGTCTACACACTTCTCTTCTCTTGGAGATTTATCACTAGGAGTTCCTTTCTGACGGGAGCTCAAACGGAGCGCGGCTTTCCCCCTGCGATGTCTGGCCTCAAGTGAGGGGTCAAAGCCCTCCAGAAGTGAGCCTCACGCCTCCAGCAAATTATCCACGTCTCCTAACCAGTCATTTATCTGTTATTCTTATTCACTGCTCATAATCTTAAACTCCGTGTAAAATTTACCCAATTTTCTTTACATATGAATCTTCATGTCTGTATTTCCGACCTCCTAGTCAGGTCAGGCTTGATAGAATAATTCTCAAAGGGGAGACTCGTTTTTCGGCTACCTGGGATCATAACACTATGTTATAAAATTCTAATACTGTACGGGAATTGGAACTTTAAGTACCCATCTCGACAACTTAATCCTTGGTGTGTAACTGTATTCTCACTGAACTTCCCCGATGAATGAGATCTTTCAGGCCAAGACCATATGCCTCATGGCCTTGAACTTCGACTTCCATCTCAGGCAACATTCTCCCTTCATACTATACAGTGCTAACCACTTCCACATGTGGCTGGCATTTGTCCCCTTTAGTAGTAATGATGCCTGACCCACCTCCACACAGGTCACCCGTACTTAGGGAACATGTCCTCGACTTATCCCGTCGTCCACGACGACTCTTAGTGGCACACATGGTACTTACGTACCCAGTCATACTTGATATGTTCCTACCTAACAATTTCACCCGTTCCTAAGTACTGCTTACCACCATGAAATGCAAACAACACAGAATACCAAACATTACTTTACTCAACTTTGCAACTTTTAACTTGAGTTATAGCTCTTGGGCTCTGCTTTAGCCCTACACGTTGGGCGTCAGATTTGAGAGCATACTCCGGGTCACTGTAAACACAAAGGCCCCATGTTGGGCGTCAGATGTGTGAGAGAGGCCCCCTTTGCATCCACACTCAATGGATGTGAGAATATGATTTTCCTGTTTTCTTTATTCACATCTTAGCCCCACCTTGGGCGTCCGATGTGTAATGATAAATTTTACCACACAATACAAGAACATACCGGGCGCCAGAATGTGCGATATTACTGGTTAATGAGATGTGGATTCGAATTTTTGCTTTAGACAAAGGAATACACTCCGGAGGCGTGATCAAAACGCCAAAGATATGAGCACTTCAAGTGGAAATGAAAGCCAGGGGGTCTTCAAATTCCACAAGCAATACCAACCCTTTCCTACTTAAGGGGGCGATAGTTAGGGTTCATAAAAGTTGTTCTAGTGCAATGAAAATTTATTGACGTGTTACACGTGAAGAGTGCTGCAAGTGTTCCAAGTTTCAGCATCGCAGCCTAAATAGAGAGGGAGAAAAAAAAAAAAAACTTTTTTTAACCATTTTTTTACATGTTTTAAAGTTGATATAACAAATGCAAATATCAACTGATATTATTTCTATGATACTCAGCTATCACAATACTATATAATAAAGGTTGTCTAGTGGCATTATTATCCCAAACCTATTTAGTGCAATAATACAAATTTTCAAAGTTCACCCAAAAAATTATGCAACAAAATGATGTTTATAAATATATATAAAATCAATAAATGATCTTAGTTGAAATATATAACTTGAGTTTTTAGAGGCACAGACTCTACATATAATGTGCAAGTTCCATGTAAATTGAATAATAAATAAAAAAGTTATTCAACCATATAGTTGCAAATTAGTTACCTGTAAAAAATGAAGGTCAAAGTTCAGCCACCTTTGGCTGAGGTTGATGAACTACCAATTTCAATCAAAATTACCACCCTTGTAGATTGGCATTCCTTCAGTAAGGTGTGTAAGTTCCATGAAGATCGCCTGATAAAAAAAAAAAAAAAAATTATTAAAAAAAAAAAATAAAAAAAAAAAATAAAAAAAAATAAAAAAAAAGACAGCAGCTTTATATTTACAATTATTTATGATATAGTATCAAGATATAAAACATAATACATACTAACCTAATATAATTGGTCTGAAATATGCAACATCTTGCAACATCAAGAGGGAGAACGTCTTGAGTTGCAGGTCTAAGATCTTGAGTGGCAGGTGCCGCAGGTGGTGTGGCAGGTGCCGCAGGTGGTGTGGCAGGTGCAGCAGGAGGTGTGGCAGGTGCCACAGAGGTGTGGCAGGTGCCACAGGAGGTGTGGGTGCCTGGGTGTGAGGCGAGGTAGTGTGTTGTGGGGGCGGGAGGCTGCCCTCTCTCTTCACTCAAGGGAACTCTTTGTTTTGCCTCAGTGTGGCTTTACGCTCCTTCTTTACTTGGCTAACGCGTAGAGCTCTTGCCTTTAGAGCTTTCTTCTTGTCCGATACTATATCCATTGTGCAGTATATGCAAGAAAATACGATCTGTGCGAGCGCGTCAGGCATGCGACCGCCGGCACAGACACTGAGAGGGTGACTAAGCCAGAGTAATCGGATTATAGCCCCTCCCTCTCACAGAAGACAGTTGCCAGCGAGTGTGTTTATAATTTGTATATGCATAACAAGATATTCTCCACTCTATTGCGAAATACTAGACGCTTACAACGTATGACGCATCACCCTACGGCGCACCCGAGCCGCGAGGACCAGATTTCGGGCAATTGCGGCTGGAAAATTTGCTCTAATTACGTTATTTATTATCATAACATTAAACGGTTTGCACCACGGTGTTGCCAGAACGTTGTAGTATTTTTATAAATTTTTCGTGTTTGGCCGAATTTTTTCGGCCAAACAATTATAACGCCACCTTAAGTTGTTCGCTTTGCAATTTGCTTGCAAGCAAATCTAGCAGGTAGAGGATGGATTCTAACACCAAATTTGTATTTATTGATTGGGATTAGAGGGTTAGATCCCGAGCCAACTTAAATCAATGACATTGTCAAGAATGCAAGTGAAATATGGTGGGGGGGGGGCAGTACTGCAGAATAAGGAATAACATCAAAGTCACGTGTTTTAGCAAAAGTAGGTTTATTCGACAACTTACTGACTAATACACAGTGACCCTCGTTCTTTACGTTAATCAAGAGTGTCACTTCAACAACTGTCAAAACCACCATTTCGTAGCAGGTCTCCTGACCCACTACTCTACAGGTGCAAAGAGACTAACAGTCTCGACCCACTGGATAGGTCATGGACAAAAGTAGGCTAACCTGAACAATAAGTAAACGCTCTTG
This sequence comes from Procambarus clarkii, assembly GCF_040958095.1. Lineage (NCBI taxonomy): Eukaryota > Metazoa > Arthropoda > Malacostraca > Decapoda > Cambaridae > Procambarus > Procambarus clarkii. The sequence continues at coordinate 23,710,908 of NC_091231.1, read as the reverse complement.
GCAATTATTGCTCTATGTTACGAACCCGGATCCAGCGTCCGAGCACGGAGCAGTGACGAACGCGCCATCTGTGGGTCAGCTCCCGAAACCCCCACCAAATGGACGACGACACCTGGTGAGGACAAGGTGTACTGGCCACAAGGGCCAGTTTCCAGTCCGGTTCAGCTCACAACACAGCCGCTGCTGACCTCTGGTGAGGAGGTGCTCAGACAACAGCGCCATCTATGGAGTGGATAGGTGGGCGTTTGTGTCTGAGCCTGTAAGTGAGGTGCTTTAGTGAGTCCCAGTTATTGATGACGTGTCTGCTTACAGAGTCGACCTGGGACTGCTGTGATGGAAGTTGAGTCAGTCTACCCAAGGCAGCCGTCCCCATACCTTGTGCTTTGCTGCAGCAGCTGTGATTCGGCCCCCGGATGAACACTGTGGTGTTACCCTGCCTGTGATACGGCAGTGAAGGATCGTCGTACCCGGGACCGACTGCTGGAGACGATTAACCACTGGGGTATTGAGGACAGGAGAGTGATTTGTGGTATCACACGAGGCTCCTGACTAGGGCGCTACCCTAGTATCGCTCGTGGAGTGGCCTGACCAGCGTTGCTGATCCAGAACCTGCCAGCAGACCTGCTGGACTTGTGGTTGACATCCTCCACGGCGGTGCCCCCAGTGGAACTGTGTTTTGGCTGGCCTGTGGCCGGGGTAGACTCAGCTTCTCAAAGGATTCGTTGTGAGGCCACGAAAGCACCGAGAGCTTGGATCCAGAGTCTTCAGGAGAAGACGATTGTGTAATTCCCCTGTACAGTGTTAATACCCCTCCCCCTGTGCACTCTTTTTATATATTATTTATTGGTGATGGAAACAATTATAATCTTAAGTTCTTAACTTTATTTCCCTTCCCCTTTAAGTTACTTGCGTCACGGATCTCATCCCTTGAAAACCACTACTGGCTTGGGGCCGGATACAACTTCCTCTAATAACATCAGAGTACGAACTCAGTTGCGACCCGAGAGGGCCGTAACACTCTAGCTACTGGCAGTATCAAAACACTTCAACGCAATAAATTTACATATACGTAAATAAATACTCAAGGCAAAGTCACCAAGATATTCAGCCACAATATCAACACCAGTTTATTACTTTTCTCTGAAAAGTTCACCAAGACATAATATTACAACAGCTTGAGCCAGTAACCGGGTTCTTTCTGCCTAATGTGCCTTAGAGCCTCTTCTATAATCCCACCCCAAATCAATGGAACGTTCTCAAAATTGCCGGTAGCAAGTAATAGTGCAAGGAATAAAGGGAGGTAAACAAGATGCAATTACATCTTCATCAATATATTATCTATTGAGGTATAACTACACTTATGTACACAGTGTCGCTTTAACCCAGGACACTCAATATCCCTGCAGTGTTCTTCATATCTCGGTGAGTCTACTATCATAAAGTCTACGTTGTTCAAGCTCAATGGTAATCACCGGCGAGTTCACCTTCCTCAACATGGGCTGGTCCACACACTGTATTGTCACGATGTCCCAATACCCCACATCTGCTCTCCAGAAACTTACTGACAGAGGACTTCAGCAACATGCTGACAGAGGTCACAAATTATTTCCATTGTGTGTCTCTAGCAACACACAAGCAGCACTTCTCCACAGACGGCCACTACTGTCGTCTTGTAACTCCTCTTGGCTAAATCCTGGGTACGTCGGTCCATACGACAGTGCTTATAGAAAGCGAAAGTACAACAGCTAACACACTATCTACTACCGACGGCGGCCACGTATCCTCTCACAGGAAAAAGTCAGGGACCAGACTCACGAAGCAGTTATGCACGCACTTACGAACCTGTACATCTTTTCTCAATCTTTGGCGGCTTTGTTTACAATTATTAAACAGTTAATGAGCGCCTAAGCACCAGGAGGCTGTTTATAACAACAACAACAGTTGATTGGTAAGTTGTTTAAAATTTGTAAACTGTTTAATAAATGTAACCAAAGCCATCAAAGATTGAGGAAAGATGTACACATTCGTAAGTACTTGCGTAAGTGATTCGTGAGTCTGGCCGCAGGAGTTTGGGACTGCCCGAGGTGAACTGTTTTCCACAGGGCAATAAACTTTCCACGTCACCTCTGTGGACATAAAAGTCGTTAGCCAGACAGAAAGTATACAAGCGGAACATAGGATATCAACCTTTTACCAGGGAACTGTGAAATGTAATCAGATGCACACTCTAGATGGCGATGATGTTGTTACTTCACTCACCAGAGGTCATCATCATCGCCCACACCTCATAACATAAGAGGAAAGGTATGAAACAGGAGCCTTTCACAGACGCCACACCTCCTCCAACAGTTGGCATTGTCCTCGTCTCACTTAATGCCTTGGAGTTGGAGTGCAGGACCATAGATGGCATCGATATCACCACACCTCACCCCATAGAAAGCGTTGTTATTGTAACACCTCCCACACCAAAAAGAGTTTGGTTTGGTTTCCAAAAAGAAAATAAACCAAATTATTATTTTTAATAAAACAAATTAGACTTATGCAGATTGACCAGATTATTGATTGCAGATTATGTCTGGAGAATGCCCGGGTCCTAGAGTTTTTCCAATAGGGATACCTTGAACAGAGCGAACACCACGACCACGGGCAATGATCTAACTGACGTGACTGTCAGGAGCGGGGGCACCTTCCATGCCTTGGTTATTTTAAGCACTGAGACTTTGAGGAAGATTGAAAAACTGAGCGCAGTGCTAACACCTTCCTGAGTCAGCGGTACCGCTAGTGGCTGGTTGCAGAAGGCACAATCGACATGAGAATGGTCCAGGACGGACCGAAACGTCGTCGTCCCTTCACCTTCTAGTGTGTGGTCTGGTCAACATACTTTAGTCACGTTATTGTGACTCATCGTCTGCTTGCAGAAGGCGTTTCCTGTGCGGATCTGGATGTCCCCAGGGAGATTCTGGAATACAGGAAGTGGACATCTTTGGTTACCAGGTACAGCCTGGAGATAAGTTCCAGTGTTTTGGCCGTTGACTGGGTTCACGCATGTTCCCACGACGACAGTCTGTTCACTGAAGGATGTCAGGGGTCAGAGCCACGTGGTTGAAGGCCTGGTCGATGACTGTAACACAACGATCGAGGATGATACCTTGGATGACAGTGGGGGTGAAGACTGCGTTCACTCTTCTAACTTTAGGGCTGCCAAAATTCCTTATAATGTTGGTACCTGGCTCACTAGTTACATTAGTAACATCAACCTTTGTAGACCTGTGACTCATTACAACATTTATTTTACTACCAAGATCCTCAAACACTTCTAGGTCCCTTCCGTTGTGATAACCATCGTCACTGGGCGAACGTCCTATCCGTGGTATTGCTTCATCATGCTGACGTTATCAGCCTCTTCATCTGGTCCATTCACTGTTCCTTGGTCACCTCTAATAATCCTCTCACTGAGTGACCATATGCCATCTCGAATGGAGAGGACTCCAGAGACTTATTCAGCACTGATCCAATGGCAAAGATAAGAAAAACACAGAAGATACTGAAGAAATATCTGTCTAGATGATTAATAATTTTCGCAGCCTGTAATATCCATAATGGGCCGTTTTCATCACCCTTGTTCCAAACATTGAGGGCACAGTACCCTGTGCACATACCTCTGAAGTCGGGGAGTTCTTGGTCGATTCCATTGGCACTACACCTTATTTGTCCGGAGGTATGGGTCACCTGCCGTCACATCATACTCTAGGGTAACTGTAGGTGCTTGCAATTGGGGGTTCCCTCTCTTGCTCTGTTATCCAGGTCGCTCTAGTCCTGTGCTTTGGTTCGGGGTTAGAGTCGAGAGTGTTCGCTGGAGTGCTGTCAGCAACCGGTGGGGTAGATATAGGGATAAACAAGTCATTGTCATTTCATCTCAACTGCGTCTGCACCTGTAATCTGGTTTGTAGTGCTACTTCAGGTCTTACCAACTTTTCAAAAGGACCGTCCAGAACTATGAGATGGCTACTGTCTAAACCCAAAGCTTAGTCATTGGCCAGTATGGCCTCTATCCCCTCTACTGCCAAAGTACACTTGACATTGAAATATGGCAATTCCAAATGTATTTCTACTAAGGGGGGCAACGTACCACATAGAGGGAAACTCACCTAAAATTTTTCCCTTTGTTTCCTATCAGTAAGCACTTCCTCGGGTAACGAGTTCCTCAGAATCAGAAAATGGGCTGCTCCACTATCTCAGAGAATCACTACAGACCGGCCAGTCTGGTCACTCGATGCATACCCTTCCGAAGTGTAGGGGCAAACAATCCTGGTTTCTCTCTATATGTGCATAGAGACTGGGTTTCTACTGCTGATGTTACACATCTCACCAGCATAACCTACCTATGCGGGTCATTACCTGTTCTAGTTCTACACTTACCAGATATGCGCCCATTCTGTTCGCAGGTCCAACACACTATGTCTCTCCTAGGTCTTGGTCTACCTAGGGGTGTCTTTTCGGCACCACGTCTAACGGTCTTCTCTTCCGGCTAATAGTTAAAAAATGGTTTGGAGTAGCTCTTTGTAACATACCTAATACAGGGCCTATGGGTTAGAATATATTTTTCAGCCATGATGGCTGCAACACCCAAGGTCTCTACTTGCTGCTCCTCCAAGTATGTCTTCAGATCACCGGACAAACACTCTTTGAAATCTTGTAATAAGACGAGCTGTTCCAGTTGTTCTTTGGTCTCCACCTTTCGAGAGGCGCACCATTCGTAAAACAGTCACTCCTTAATACATGAGATCTCTGTAAAGGTGTGCCCTGATTTCTTCTTAAGGTTGAAACGTCTGCCAATATGCCTCAGGCACCAACTGGTAAGCCATCAGCACCACCTTCTTGACAGCGTCGTAATCACTAATGTCACATACCAACAGTGTGGAGTATGCGGTTTGGGCGTTCCTAGTCAGCACCAATTGGATCATAATTGCCCAATTGTCTCTTGGCCAGTCTAATGATGATGCTACTTTCTCGAAAGCAGCAAAGAACTTTGACACCTCCTTCTCATGGAATTTAGGCATCATTTTAATGTTACGCACAGGGTCGAATCTATTGGTATCTCTTCTACTACTTAATGTTAGCACTTCTAATTCATATGTCCGTTATCTCTCCTTTTCTTCTCTTTCTCGCTCCTTTTCTTCTCTTTTTCGCTCCTTTTCTTCTCTTTTTCGCTCATTTTCTTCTCTTTCTCGCTCCTCTCTTTCTCTCCTTTCTCCTTTTTCCCAACGCTTAATTTGCATTCCCAATCGAACCGTGTCATTTCCATTTCCTTCTCCAACCGTTTCACTTCGATTTCACGTTTTATTTCCATTTTCCTCTCTACTCTTCTCTTCTTTTCTCTTTCTCTTCTTTCTTGGGTTTCTTTCCCTTTTTCTTCTCTCTCTAGTTCTAGCTTTTTTCACTCTATTTCACGTTGGATTTCTAATTTTCGCATTTTTTACTATTAATAGATTCACATTAAGTTCTTCTTTGTCATTATCGCCATCATTTCCCTCGTCTTCCTTTTCGGTGGACACCATAACACTTTCTCCTTCACTATGGACTTCACTTTCCTGCTGGCTGTTAGGTTTTAAATGCCTATATACCTTTGAGAGGATCTCGACACGAGAATCTCTATCGCTTACCTTAATCTCAAGGTAGGCAATTATTAACACTAATTCAGGTTTTCCCAGATGTTTCAATTTGGGAAGGCAGTTCTCCTGGTTTAGGAACTCCTGAACATCGCCCGGAGTATCAATAGTCTGTTTCTGAGCAATTGTTCACTTTCGTAACACTGCGCTCCATGTAACACTGCACTTAACACTGACACAAAAAGGGGAAATCTATACAAGGGGATTGCAATAATTATTTGAAGAATTCTATCAAACGTTTGGCAATTATGTTACAGCCTGCTTGAGACAGTAACCAGGTTCTTTCTCCGAATGTGCCTTAGGGCCTCTTTTACTATTCTCCCACCCAAAGTCAATGGTAAGTTCTCAACAATTGGCTATAGCAAGAAATAATGCAAGGAATAAGGGGGTAAACAAGACGCAATTACACCTTCACCAATATATTATCTATCGAAGTATAACTATACTTATGTACACAGTGTCGCTTTCACCCAGGACAATCAATATATCAGCAGTGTTCTACAAATCCCGGTAAGTCCACTATCTTCAAGTGTTCGTTGTCCACGCTCAATGGTAATCACACTGATTACCATTGCGAGATCACCTCTCAATCACTTGATTACCAGCTGCGAGTTCACCTTCCTCAACATGGGCAAGTCCACACGCCATATCGTCACGATGTCCCAATACCCTACATCTGCTCTCCAGAAACATAATGACAAAGAGCTTCAGCAACATGCTGACAGGGGTCACAAATAATCACTTCCATGGGTTTCTAACACCCTTGCAGAAGTCTCTAGCAACACACAAGCAGCACTTTTCAGCAGAAGGTCACTACTGTCGTCTTGTAACTCCTCTTGGCTAAATCACGGGTGTGTCGGTCCACACAACAGTGCATAAGTACAACAGCTAACACACTGCTTACTACCGCTACCGCCACTTGTCCTCTCACTGGACCAAGTCAGGAGTTTCGGACTACCCGAGGTGAACTTCTTTCTGCAGCGAAATAGACTTTCCAAGTCACCTCTGTAGACATAAAAGTCATTAGCCAGACAGAAAGTATACAAAGAGAACATAGTTTGCCAATCTTTCACCGGGAAACTGTGAAATGTTCAGATGCACACTCTAGATGGCGTTTGTGTCGTTACTTTACTCACCAGAGGTCATCATCACCGCCCTCGCCTCCTAACTGAGGTACGAAACAGGAGCTTTTCAAAGATGCCACACCTCCGCCAACAGATGGCCTTGTCTTCGTCTCAATTAATGCCTTGTAGTTGGAGTGCAGATCTATAGATGCGTCGATATCACCACACCTCACTCCATAGAAAGCATTTATATCGTTACATTTAACAGCAAGTAATTACTTTAACAATGTCCACCAAGACATACAATCACAATTAAATAATTAATTACTCAATTAATTTACATTAATCCTTCTGTTATTCGGACAGACAACACTCAATCAAATAATTTACGTTAATGACATTCTGTCAGTCAAACAGTCAACAGTTCAAAGATAATTAATTAACAACAATTACGTTAACCACTGCACTGCGATGCCCGACATTACTCATGGCAGGAGTTGCACAGGCCACTAAAACCTGATTTCATGATATTGTATCATTTAAGACGCACGCTAGGTTGTTGTTGTTGTTGTTGAGTTAGGGGTGACGACGATCGTGGGATCGGATGCGCCCCGGCGTACCCGTGAAGGGCGAATCGCAAAGCCAGGAAAGGCGAAATGCCAAGCCAAAACACGAAACGAGAGACGCCAAGCACTAGAAACCAATATGCCACACGGCAAAGCATAATATGCATAATATTAGCACTAGAAACTAATATGCCACAGCACAAAGGGAGAGGCAGAAGCACATAATAGAACAGGGCAAACAAACAGCCAGAAGGGCACACAGCATGTCATAGAGCAAATACACAGGAAATCAGAGCACATACTTGCCCAGGAACTTGGCCCGTGAGAACCGCACATTAAACGCCTCCCAGAGCACCCATTGCCAAGGGTCTCGTCCATCCACCGGGGACGCCATAACATCCGGAATCGGGGCAACAAACACCTGCAAACTGGGGACCCAGATGGTAGTACTCATGAGGCGAGAAGTCGCCACTCGCCCCCACAGGAAGGGAACTTGCCATCCACGAAAGCACTCCGGTCCGTCAGACAGCAGTAACGCAGCAATCTTCGATCAGTGACCCGGCGGCATCACAGACGCCGGCAACACGTCCCCCAGGGCCCCAACGCGCACCCGCACCACAGGGGTACCCGCGGCCCCGGGCACACCACCAGACGACAGCAGGGAACCCGGACGGCGCGCATCCTTCCGTAACGTCACCACCAGGCCACGCCCAGCACCAGAGTCCACACCATCCCTGGCAGCGGAAGCCACCACCCCCCACTGTGGAGAGTCCCCCGGCGGAGAAAGAACCGAAGGCACGTCCGAGACACAGGCACCAGCACCGGCAGGCACATGGACCTCCACCACCACCACGAACCGCGGAGACATCGACGCATCCGTATCCACACTGTCAATACCCGAAGCCCCGCAGTCACTGAAGTCACCAACGTCGGCCCAGGAAGAGGACGAACGCCGGGAACGTTTGGGCACCGGCCGGATATCGTCAGAGCCGGTAAGGGACCCAGAAACACGGGTACCACGAGCCGAAGGAACCGATGCCAGAACGGCAGCAGCCTCTACCACAGGGGAAACTGGGCCACACACAGCAGGAGGCTCCGCAGCCACCCCAGCACCAAGCACAGGAGGGACCCGAGTCACGGACACAGGGCCAGGCGCAGCATCAGAAGACGAGGGAGAAGACAGCGACGTCACACAGGGGGCTCCAGGAAGGCCCACGGGAGCAGCTGGAACAGCAACAGGATCAGGCAGACCAACCGACGGTACCTCAAGAACCGGAGGAGGGACGGCAACAACCGGAGGAACGGCAGGCGCCGCCGGAGAAGCTGCAGCAGCAGACGGGACGCGCACCACCTCATCAACATCACCGGAGACTGCCGCCAGAGGGAGCGGCGGGAAATCCTCGTCGCGGAACAAGTTGACAGGAGCAGCAGGGGCCTCAGAGCACCCAGCAGCCTGATGCCCCAACAGGCCACACCGGAAACAGGTACGAAGCTGCCGGGAATAATACACCCGGACGTAGTACCCCATAAGCCGGACAGAAGAAGGTATATCCGACCGCAGGCGCATCCCCAACGTGCGAATGTTTGTACGCCTCCCAGCATACCGCCCCGAGGAGAGCGTGTTCACCCGCACGCTGACAACAGTACCAAACCCCCCGAAGTAACGCCGGAGGAGGTCATCAGGGAATTTCAGGGACGCACCATGGATACTGACATAAGTCAGGGCACCACTGCGGTCCGAAATCGCCACAGAGCCGGCATCGTCTGGCAACGGCAACGTACGGCCCCCGTACCGACGGAGGAAGTCCCGGTACTCGTCCTCCCCCATGAACTTAATAACAACCTGATGGGCCGTAACTAGCTCCAAACCGTAAACAGCTTCCACCGGGACACGAAGCATGTCACACATCACCATCTCGATGGTCGGATAACCAGCCTTACAAGTGAACTCCAGGCCCACGGAGTTCACACGCTGAACAGGAGGAAGATGGCCCCCCATGTCAGAACTGCCACGTCAACGCAGCCAGGCAGGCAACAAAACTCGCGCGGTAGGTTGGGTACGCAATTGACACCTGAGGCCTCCAGTGAACGGCAGTTTTTTCGAAAAATATTCCCTGAATGCCCTAGGGCTGTGGGCTGGATCAGTTCTGTGTGAGCATCCACGGGTTACCCACACATCTCTGGCTCTCAATCCCCTGTCGGACGCAGTGTTGAAAGATCGCCATCTGATGGTGAAATTCAGACCTTATTGTTTGAGAAGATAAGTATATATTGATATTGATGAAGTAAGGCACAATGAAGACCTAACAGAAGAGTCGGATTCAAGTGATGCAGCACGGATGAGGACAATACAGCGAGCGTATGCATAGAAGCTAAGCACTCGCTAGGCTTTCTGCGACCTCCCAAGTCAATACTATCACCACCCATGTCATCTCCAATTTTTGAATAAAGTGATACTCTAGATGAATTGTTTTCTAGGTTTAGTGCTGATGCTTCTGATACAAGTAGCATAGATAAACAGAGTGTTAGCGGCTTCCATGGTGGTGTTACTATGCCAGTGGTGGTGGTGCCAGTACAAGGAGCCCGGGTGAATTCGTGAGGGAGGACTGTGATAGTTTTGTACCGCACAAACCACAGTTTGATGATTATGATGTTGGTGTTGTACTCACTTTCTCATATACAGGTGCCAATATGAAATGTGTGATACCAGAAGAGAATTTTGAAATTGATCTTTTCCTAGATCTTTTGACGACTATCTTACACATTGATCTTTTCCTAGATATTTACAATCCTACCTTACACATGGATTTTGTTCAAGATCTTTTAAATCCCACCATGAACTTAACAAGCTTGGCTACATACGACGTACAGGAACTAAAGCCAAGGGTGTACGTAAGTGCATTATTTGCAAGCACAAAGAACGAAAAACCAGGAAGCGAGAATCTGTGCATCGAGTACAAAGTTGCGCTCTGTCTCATGGACTGCTTCTTTGAATATCACTCACATCCGAAGTACTGTTTAATACAGTGTGTGAGACTGTGTAAATAGTGTGTGAAAGTGTACATATTGTAAATAGTATGTGAAAGTGTACATATTGTAAATAGTGTGTGAAAGTGTCCTTATTGTAAATAGTGTGTGAAGTGTACATACTGTAAAGAGTGTGAGAAATTGTACATATTGTTAATAAATTGAATATTGAACAAGTAATATTATGACAAAAAAAAAATGTTGTGGACACATTACTGACACATCAACACAGTTTCCTGGAACATTAGGAAAGTTCTTCTGTATAAATATTGTAAAGGATACAAATGTGCATCAGATACGATTAAAAAAAGCTAATTAGAAAGCATTTAAAATGCATTGAAAAAATAAATTAAAATATATTTTCATACATATCTATATTATAGATATTCTATATCTCTATAAAATCTATTATCACTCTTTCATATAAGCGTTTCTCTTTGACATTTGAGCAGTTATACAATTATTATCTTTTTAAAATCCTTTCTATGATTAAAACCCCAAAAATAGTTAATAATGACATTATTCTTGTATCATTTTGTTTCTGCTTTTTGTGTTCAAGAATTCTTTTCAATAAACCACGACCAGTTTCTCCAACATATGATAAAGTGCAATCATTACAATTTATTACACAAACACCATTACCTACATCGTTTTTATTATTATTATTACCATTATCAATACTACCGATATGTAATGATAATGTCTTCTCACACACATAATAACATAGGATAAGTCACAGGTTGTTCAGTTTGGAGTGTGAGCACGAGACGAATATACTCCTCCACAATTTGAGGCCAGTCTGGGTAGTTCCTCAGTGAGTGGCCTGACAGTGTGATGTCAGAGGAAGTTGCAATACGACAGGGTGTTTGGCTGCCTACTTGTTGTTTTATTTATTTATTTTACCAACATGATGGCGACGTGGAGAGGTGCATGGTTTCCATTAATGGATCCTGTATTCCTACGTGTTGATTAATAATGATTATATCTTCAGCTATTCAGTGAGAGTTTTTCTTTTAATGAGTTTCAGGCATAAAGTAAGTTATTTGGAGAAATTGGTAATTTGCAGTAAATACTTGTTGCTTGACTAAAAAGTACATGTTCTGTTTCACTGAGAAAGAGGGTGGTCCTTTATTTACTCTACTGATGCCTATTTATTCATCGTTCCTCTAGACATGAACCATATCTTAGTTAGTATCACAATAATAATGTATATCTTGATTCAACCTAGTAAGCAACTGAAAGGCAAACAGTACTCTTTATCCTATTACATATAATGCTTCACAGACGATGTTTACCCTACCAGAGAAGTCACAGGCAGCCAAAGCACTTACTCATGTCAGTAAACCTGATTAAGTTTTCCAGAGAAGGCAGTATTGAAGAATGCTGCAACCTCTGCTTAGTTTCTGCACTATTTATATTAGGCAAACTTGGAATATTGGACTAGGAGTCATAGTAAATGAGCTTGGCTAATTTAATGACTGCAATATTGAAGGTTTCAGTGTGAGCGTGTGAGGGATGGCGGGTGGGGGTCGCAAGTGCAGGGTGAATGGGGCGGCATGGTGGGGGAGCTGGTGCGTGGCGAGGCAGACATCGCCGTCGCCGCCCTCGACATCACTCACAAGCGCAGCACCGCTGTCGACTTCCTTCTTGGTTTTCTATACTCTAAGTACGCTTGCGGTTACATTTATTTGCTATTAAGCATTATAAATTTGATCCGAGCTTGGATTGAACTTTTTGTTGGTTAAATATTTCAGGCCTATTTTTCCAGAAAGAAGTGGCAAATCACCCATTCCATAATGATCACTACTTATATTAAGTTTGAAGTAATTCTAATTCACAGCAATATGTTTGCAACAGTTAGACATTGGCTTACAATTAATAGACCAATGAGCAATTATATGTGTGAACGATGTTGTTACGGCCACTATGGACCAGTAACCGGGTCCCTGATGGATGAACCTCGTTTATAGTCCCCGACCCCAAGTTGGTAGTACACTTTCAAGAAATGGTTGTATAGTGCAATAGAATAAGGGGAAATTGAAAATACACACAGTTCCCTTCACCAATATATTTATACTTGCACCGTTAAATATCTTAAATAAAACTGACTATTACCACAATTATTTACAATAGTGTCACTTTCACACAGGACACCAAAAGTGCACACATGCAGTGTTCACCAACCCCAGAGTTTTCACCATTCAGTACCTTGTCCACTCGTATTGGAAAACACTGGCGCGTTCACCTTTTATGTGGGCCAGCCCACCGACACAGTATCACAAGGTGCCTATACCCAACTATCGCTCTCCAGCCACTCCCTGACAGAGGATTTCTGTCACACGCTGATCGGGGTCAAAACAACCAGATACAGGGTAGCTAACCTCTGGCAGAAGCCTCTAGCGACCGGCTAGCAGCACTTCACAACAGGCACCTCACTGTTGTCTGTTACTCTCCTAAGCCAATCCCGGGGTACGCCGATGTCTTCCAACACTGTGTAAATCAGCAGCTAACACACTGCTCAGATCGGCGGAGGCTTACTTAGTCTTCTTCCAGAACCAAATTGAGAGTACGTGGACTGCCCAAGGTAACCTGCCTTTCTCAGTACGACTGCTTCTACACGTCACCTCTGTGGACATAAAACGTCATCAGTTACATGGATGGTACCATGAGGTAACACTCATTTACCTGGGAGTTGACATTATGCTCCGTAGCACAATCTAGGTGGCGCTGATCTTGATACGGCCACCACCAAAGGTCATCCACAACGACCTCTTTGTCTGACCAAGGCAGGAAATAGGAGCCATTGTCACTGCTACGCCACCACCAATTGATGGCATTGTCCACGTAGTGTCCAATATCAGGGGGTTGGAGTGCGGCCCATAGGTGGCGCTGGAATTGCCACTCTACAATCCGACGAAGGAGACGAGACCCCCTAACAGATGTGAACCCTTTACCCTTACGAAGTGTGGATTCACTAGAAAAGACTAGTGTTGCTAGTCGATGCTACAGCTCTCAAGAGCTCTGAAAGTTACCTCGGCGACAAAGACATGTGCTTGTGTGCAAGAAAAGTTCATATAAGCATAAGTCGCTGCACAATTTGGCAGGCAATTTAGAACACTGCTTTTCAAGGTGTTAATTATAATAAATTTACGTTAACATGCTAACCATTAGGAACGAACAATTGTTTCAGCCATTTGTGTAACCAATTCATAATTTTAAAACACATCGAAAAATAATAGTTTTGTGAGTCTCTTTCTTCAAAGGAAGAGCTAAAAATATGAAAAAAAGATTTAAAGCAAATTTGATGTTATCTTGGCTATATACAATAAATTAATAATAAAAACCAGATATTTATATAGCAGATACTGAAATTTAGAGAGAAACATATCCGAAAATTTATTATCTTTTTTATTGGGCTCTTGAGAGTGTAGATAAATGGTTCAATTACAAAAAAATGATTGAAAAATGTCTGAAACAATTTTATAACTTATATATTATTGTAAATTATAATACCAATAATGTTATAATTCTTCAAATTAGTTCATTTTTATGCAGACCATGAGCTACAATAACGTGGCTGAACATATGATAACGAAACTACACATCAGAAAGTGAAGAAACTGCAACGTTTCGATCCGTCCTGGACCTCGAATTGATAATGGTCCAGGATGAACCAAAACTTTGTTGTTTCTTCCCTTTCTAACGTTTGCTTCATCAGTTACTTTTTATGTATGCAGACGAGGAGTCACAATAACGTTGCTGAAATATTTTGACTAAACCACACACTAGAAAGTGAAACGTCGTCGTCCCTTCATTTTCTAGTGTGTGGTTTGGTCAACACATTTTATGTATAATAACGAATGTAATCATCTTATTAGGTAATAATATCAAAGCTCGGTAATAAATGGAGATTTATAAACTGAACCTAATTTCCATGTATCTCCATTGTAAAACCTCAACTGACAAAAGCCATATGCTCCTGTGTAGGTAAAACCTCATAAATCATTAAACGAAAGCTGCCCTTCATTTGGATTATAATATCTTTCTGTAGAAAGTTTCCTTCTTTATCTCATAAAGACCATTATGTGTAAATAAATAAAAACAATATTATTACTAAAGTTATATAATAGACGGCAATAAAATTCAAAAGTTTTTCACATGCAGTGTTTTATTAGTGTTTTGCTGTTAGATACCAACTGGTGATGCGTCGCCCGTCAAGCAGTGACTATGTGTGGACAGCGTACACCAAACAGATGAAGAACAGGGCATGGGCAGCGATGGGGGCGGTGGTGGTGATCTCGCTGCTGGTCACGACCCTGGTGGTAATCTGCTCCGGCCGACGGGGACACCACATCTCCCTCTCTGATACACTCATCACAGTCTTGGGATTCCTGATGGGTCAAGGTACTGTTACGATTATCGTCACGTTCATACATTTCCCAAGAGTTATTACTGACTCGTTCATCAAGAGTTATTTTGCTTATCTTATGTACTGTACATACTTGATGGCCCAGATTTTATTTCAATTCAAACAGGAAGTGTGAGAGTTGCACGGTTTTGGAGAAATTTAGATTTTAAGGAATTCTTAGGGGGGCTACATGTTAAAAAAATAAGAAGCTGTTGCGGTGCTGAGGATTTCAGTCTATTCAAATCGGTCTCGAAGAGCATCCTTTGATGTCTTTGAGATTATCTTTTATGTCTTTGAGATTATCTTTCATGTCTCTGAATGTATTTTTGATGTCTTTGAGTGTATTCTTGATGTCTCAAAGAGTATCTTTGAAGCCTAACAATGTCTTAGAATGTTTCCTTTGATATTTGACGAATATATAAGTGAGGAAACTTTGTAAAGAAGTTACCTGCTTGATGGGGTTCTGGGAGTTCTGCTCCCTATGCCCGGCCCTGGGCCAGGCTTGACTTAGGTTACATAGTTACCCACAATAATTTAATACCTTTACGAAAGAGTACTGTTAGTTGGTTGAGAAATAATGTAAAAACGATTCCTTAAACTATTTTTCATGTATATTCTTAATTAACATGACATGAAAATAAAGTCTTAGTAAACTTTATACTGCATAAAGAGTAATGCTAGTTTTGAAAAGATGTAAAGACGTTATTATAAATTATTTACAGTATCACGAATTGTAATGCTGGTTAAGAAACGTTAAGAAAAGATTGTGTTATTAAATTTGTTACTGCATAAAGCGTAGTTGGTTTAAGAACAGTGTTAGTAAGAAATATTAAGTTGATGGAGATAAATACATTGACAGATTTACAAATAAATTTTGGTAAATGACTAAATAAATACTGTGTAATATTTTTTTAAATAACAATATATATAATTTGTAAATAAATAAATTAATCATTTGTAACTAGAATAAATAAATAATTTGTAACTAGAATAAATAATTTGTAATAATTAATTTGTTGAGAAATAGTATTGGTGTTGATAATATGTAACAAGGAACTAGTTACTGTAAAAAAATGTAATTGTACATTTTGTTTAAAGGAATACGAAGAACATTTAAGAGAATGCAAACAAAACAGATAACATGAATTGAACTTGTAAAGAATATGCTGTAAACAAGGGCGCCTGACTGCTGAGTGGACAGCACTTCAGATTCGTAGTCCTGAGGTTCCGGGTTTGATCCCCGGTGGAGGTGGTGACAAATGGGCAAAATGTTTGTTTTGCCCTAATGCTCCTGTTACCTAGCAGTAAATAGGTACCTGGGAGTTAGACAGCTGCTATGGGCTGGTTCCTGTGGGTGTGTAACAAAAAAGAGGCCTGGTCGAGGACCGAGCCGCGGGGACGCTAAGCCCCGAAATTATCTCAAGATAATCCTCAAGATAACATGAATAACGTGTAACAAGTTGTGCAGAGAACATGTAAGAACATTCTGAAAACATGGAGAATTTGAAAAAACACAACGAATATGCGAAGAACATCGATTGAACTTGCAGAGAATATGCTGAGAACATGAATGACGTTAAACAAGTTGTGCAGAAAACATGTAAGGCCATGTATGAACATTCTGAGAACATGGAAGGAACATATAATGTGTGCAAAGATCATGCTGTGAAAATTTGCAGAACATAGTGAGAACATACAGATGAACACGCAAAGAGTGCAGAGATGTTACGTATTTACACTCGAGTATTGACAAAATACAGTAAGATGCATGGTAATATCTGTTTTACAAGAAATATTGTTTCATGAGACAAAGTCTCACAGATAATAACCGAACATTATAGAGTTATAGACGTAGAACGGATAAAATGAGAGATGTAAAAATAAATTCTAATTCAAATTCTTGTAGGGTAAAGTTGAGATGGGATTTGGGGAGGGAGGAGGTTAAGGAGTAGTTGGGGAAGGGGTTGAGATTTGGGGGAAGTAGGTGGTGAGGGATGGGGAAGATAAGAGAGCGGGGAGCTGTGGAGTGAGGGAGGAGATAAGCGAGCAGACTGGCGTGGGTGTGATGATGATTATAAGGAGGAGGCAGGTGTGTTGGGGGGTTAGGTTTTCTTTTCTTGTTACATCTGAAATAAGACTCCTAATAAATATATTCTCTGAAAATAAGCTTCATTTGACCTTAACTTTACTCCTGAATGGGTAAAGCTTAGCGTGTATATTTTATTAATAATTGTTTAACAAACTCCTAATGAACATATTCTCTGAAAATGATCATGATGCGATTTTACTAAAAACACCTTCGGAACTCCTTTTTAAGGTTCTTACAATTTTAAGGGGGGTAGCATAGCGGTAAATTTGGCCCAAAACCAATATTTACAACTTAGCTGCTATTACCACTAATTGTGATGTAGTAGCTTAGACAAAGTCTGGAGCTGAGCAAAGAGCTGAGTGAGGCCGGGGGGTAGAGAGCTCGGATGTGGGTGGAGTGCATAGAGCAGAGCTCTGAATGCGGTATGGGTCGAAGAGCTCAAATGCGGCCTGGGTCGAAGAGCTCGAATACGGGAAGAGAGCGTGGAAACTTGATGCAGCTGGAATCTGGCTGTCTGCTCAGTAGTGAGGCCGAAGCGTCTTGTGATGGTAAAACTGGACTCATGGGGTGTTACACTGTTGCTGGTAAATTTTTATAGGTGTTGATTATCTGCGGTATTTCTCAAGTAACTGCACTGGACCACTTTTGGAATTTAGACTGATGATGTTTCTCTGAAGAGGACTTATATTACAAGCTTCTCTTCACCTTGGCCAAACTGACCGACATTTAGTAGGTTACGTATCGGTTAGCCTGATTGATCCTGTACCCTTGGGGAGAGATTTTAATTGTAATAAACTGTACACTTGGGAATTGTTAGGGGACCACGAATTAGTGGAGAACTTCACGGAAAGTGAAACACTTAGAGAGGTTTTGTAGAATTAACAGACCCATCACATTATCTGTACATAAACTAAGGAAAATATGGAGTAAGTATAGTACTGCTTAATATAGCTGCTTCACCCGAAATACGGACAATAATAATAATAATAATAATAATAATAATAATAATAATAATAATAATAATAATAATAATAATAATAATAATAATAATAAATGAACAAATTCACAAATGCATTGACAAGGATTCAAACCTATGTGTTGGATGTTCCCTACTGTACCACGACACAGAAAAATTTCAACCTTCAGTGCTACTGCCCCCCCCCCCCCTCCCATTCCTCACGAAGATCCCGAGGCTTCCATTGAAGTCTAGCCGGGGTTTCACACAATTCCCCGATGTGCCCGGCCTCAAGTCAACCAAATAGTTCTACCTCTGATGCCCCTATTTCAATACACAGACAAATCACAATATCGTGATATACAAATGAACAAATTCACAAGGGTCTTGATGAGTATTCAAACCTAATCAAGGTTAGAATCCTAGAATTCGATCCTAGGTTCGAATCCTCATCAAGGCCTTTGTGAATTTGTTCATTGATTTATCACGTTATTGTGATTTATCTGTGTAATAATAAAAATAATAATAATAATAATATTAATAATAATAATTAAAAATACTAATAGAGTATTAAAACCTAGGTTTTGAGATTTAACCTACATCTTTTGTCACGGTACATTATACAATGTTCTGAACATGATTCTAGGAGCATGCGTTTATGTCTGGCTGACACACTTGGTGTTTATCAATAGACGTCGTCGTGATTATGCTCCCCAGGTCCCGCAGCTGGACACCCCATATGAATACTGTCAAGCAGTATCCTTCCCAGTGATAGCAGCCACATAGTGAGGACCGACGATTTAAATGCAATCTCAGGACACAATATATTCTTTCACGAGCAAAGATCACGTGTTCGTGGACTTATTGTTTCCACTCTGAACACCACAATCTGTGCATATAAGAAGTAATAAGATTAGTGAACTTTGCTTCCTCAAGAATAATTTTACGGTTAATCGGATATATTTTACTAAATGATTTCTTGCCCCTATATTGTCTCTATAGAATCTATAATTTCTTCTCTTATTAGGCGGTTCTCTTCTATATTTGAACAGTTATGCATTTTTTCTATTATTAAAATCTTTTCTACGATTAAAATCCCAGCAATAGCTAGTAATGACATTATTCTTATATAATTTTGTTATTTTTTTGTGGGTGTGTTTTTCAGCTCTTTGCAATAAAACACGACCAGTTTCTCCAACAAATGATGAATGGAATCATTACAATTTATTACATAACTTACCTTGAGGTTACCTTACCTTGAGATAGTTTCGGGGCTTAGCGTCCCCGCGGCCCGGTCCTCAATCAGGCTTCCTCGTTGCTAAACTGGACAACCAGGCTGTTAGACGCAGCTGCTCGCAGCCTGACGTATGAGTCACAGCCTGGTTGATCAGGAATCCTTTGGAGGTGTTTATCCAGTTCTCTCCTGAATACTGTAAAAGGTCGGCCAGTTATGCCCCTTATGTGTAGAGGATTGCGTGTTGAACAGTCTTGGGTCTCTGATATTGATAGAGTTCTCTCTCTCAGAGTACCTATTACACCTCTGCTCTTTAACAAGGGTATTCTGCACATTCTGCCATACCTTCTGATCTCGTGTGGTGTTATTTCTGTGTGCAGGTTTGGGACCAACCCCCCTCTACTATTTTCCACGTGTAAAATATTATGTATCTCTCGCACCTACACTCAAGACAGTCATTACCTACACCGTTCTTATTATTATCATTACTACCATTATTAATGCTACCATAAAGTAATGCTAGTGTCTTCTCACAGTCATAATAAAATAGAATAAAAACTACACACACACATGCAAACACACACACACACACACACACACACACACACACACACACACACACACACACACACACACACACACACACACACACACACACACACACACACACACACACACAAAAACACACACACACACACACACACACACACACACACACACACACACACACACACACACACACACACACACACACACACACACACACACACACACACACACACACACACACAAACACACACACACACACACACACACACACACACACACACACACACACACACACACACACACACACACACACACACACACACAGGTGGAAACTTAGTACCCAGATGAGCCAAAGAGACGTTAGAAAAAAAAATTTCAGTGTCAGAGTAGTTAATAAATGGAATGCACTAGGCAGAGATGTGGTGGAGGCTGACTCCATACACAGTTTCAATTGTAGATATGATAGAGCCCAGTAGGCTCAGGAATCTGTACACCAGTTGATTGACAGTTGAGAGGCGGGACCAAAGAGCCAAAGCTCAACCCCTGCAAGCACAATTAGGTGAGTACAATTAGGTGAGTACACACACACACACACACACACAAACACACACACACACACACAAACACACACACACACACACACACACACATACACACACACACACACACACACACACACACACACACACACACACACACACACACACACACACACACACACACACACACACACACACACACACTGGAGAGCAGAGAAAGATACCAGAATGCCAGGAATGAATATGTCAGGATGAGAAAAGAGGCAGAAAGATAATACGAAAATGACATCGCAAGCAAGGCAAAGACTAAATTGTTGCATAGCCACATCAGGAGAAAAACAACAGTAAAGGAACAGGTTATGAAATTAAGGATAGGGGCGGAAGGATTCACTACAAATGACAAAGAAGTGTGTGAGGAATTGAATAAGAAATTCCAGGAGGTCTTCACCTTAGAGAAAGGAGAAATTCCAGAGGTAAGTGTGGGAATAGCTAACCAGGAACCACTGGAAGAGTTTGAGATTACCAGCAGGGAAGTAAGGAAGTGTTTACTAGAGTTGGATGTGACGAAGGCTATAGGCTTAGATGGAATCTCCCCTTGGGTTCTAAAGGAAGGAGCAGGAGAACTGTGCCTACCACTCTCCATAGTGTATAACAAATACAACAGGGGAACTGCCAGATATTTGGAAAGCAGCTAACGTAGTCCCGATATACAAGAAAGGGGATAGACAGGAGGCACTGAACTACAGGCCTGTGTCCCTAACCTGCATACCATGCAAGCTGATAGAGAAGATTGTGCGAAAAAAACTAGTGGAGCATCTGGAGCGAAGGAACTTTGTAACACAGCATCAACATGGTTTCAGGGATGGCAGGTCCTGCCTCACAGGGTTACTTGAATTCTACGACCAGGCAACAAAAATAAGGCAAGAAAGAGAAGGGTGGGCAGACTGCATATTTTTGGACTGTCAGAAAGCCTTTGATACAGTGCCACACAAGAGGCTAGTGCGAAAGTTGGAGACGCAGGCTGGAGTGAAAGGGAAGGTACTCCGGTGGATAGAGGAGTACCTAAGCAACAGGAGACAACGAGTCTGTGTGAGGGGTGAGGTCTCAGATTGGCGAGACGTTACAAGTGGAGTCCCGCAAGGGTCAGTCCTTGGACCTATACTGTTTCTAATATATGTAAATGATCTCCCAGAGGGTATAGATTCGTTCCTCTCAATGTTTGCTGACGATGCAAAAATTATGAGGAGGATTGAAAAAGAGGATGATAGTAGGAGGCTACAAGATGACCTAGATAGACTGAGTGAATGGTCCAACAAATGGCTGTTGAAGTTCAACCCGAGTAAATGCAAAGTAATGAAACTAGGCAGTGGAAACAGGAGGCCAGACACAGGATACAGAATAGGAGATGAAGTACTTAATGAAACAGACAGAGAGAAAGATCTAGGAGTTGATATCACACCAAACCTGTCTCCTGAAGCCCACATAAAGAGAGTAACGTATGCGGCATATGCGAGGCTGGCTAACATCAGAATGGCGTTCAGGAACCTGTGTAAGGAATCATTCAGAATCTTGTACACAACATATGTAAGACCAATCCTGGAGTATGCGGCCCCAGCATGGAGCCAGTACTTTGTCAAGCACAAGACGAAGCTGGAAAAAGTCCAAAGGTATGCTACTAGACTAGTCCCAGAACTAAGAGGCATGAGTTATGAGGAAAGGCTGCGGGAAATGCACCTTACGACACTGGAAGGCAGAAGAGTAAGGGGGGACATGATCACAACCTACAAAATCCTCAGGGGAATCGACCGGGTAAACAAGGATGAACTATTCAACACTGGAGGGACGAGAACAAGTGGACACAGGTGGAAGCTGGGTACCCAAATGAGCCACAGAGACATTAGAAAGAACTTTTTCAGTGTCAGAGTAGTTAGTAAATGGAATACACTAGGAAGTGATGTGGTGGAGGCTGACTCCATACACAGTTTCAAATGTAGATATGATAGAGCCCAGTAGACTCAGGAACCTGTACACCAGTTGATTGACGGTTGAGAGGCGGGACCAAAGAGCCAGAGCTCAACCCCCGCAAGCACAATTAGGTGAGTACACACACACACACACACACACACACACACACACACACACACACACACACACACACACACACACACACACACACACACACACACACACACACACACACACAAATACACACACACACACACACACACACACACACACACAATGGAAGTTTGATGAGCTGGAAAATCCGGGTACCAATGAAAGCACAAGCTTCATACATGGAACTCTGACAGTGGATGGGAAGAAGATTGTAATCTTGATACTCTACAATCCCCCACTAAACAGTAGAAGGCCCAGGCAGGAGTACGAGGACAGCAACAAGACATGTATGGATGAACTGCAGAGGGCAGCAACTTTAGCGCATAGAATGAGAGCGAAGCTGCTGGTCATGGGGGACCTAAATCACGGAGAGATAGATTGGGAAACGAGGAATCTCCATGGCGGGGAGGAGACCTGGGGAGCGAAGCTGGTAGACGTTATTGACAGGAATTTCCTAACACAGCATGTGAAAGAAGATACTAGGGAAAGAGGAGGGGATACGCCCAGCCTATTAGATCTCATTATCACTCAGAATGTAGAAGACATCGAGCAGTTGGAACATGAAATACCACTAGGAGCTAGTGACCATTGTGTCCTAGTCTTTGACTACATGATGGAGCTTAAAATTGTGACCAAAGGACAAGAGGTCCGGGAAAGGAGACTTGATTACAGAAAAGGGGACTACAGAAGGATAAGGGACTACCTGGGAGAAGTGCAGTGGGAGGAAGAACTTAGAGGAAAAACAGTGCAAGGTATGATGAACCAAGTCATATTGAAATGCAAGGAGGCTGAAGATAGATTTATTCCAACAATAAAGGAAAAAAGCAGGAGGGAATATAATAACCCATGGTTTAATAGACAGTGTCAGGAAGCAAAGGTGAGAAGCAGGAGGGAGTGGAGGAAGTACAGAAGACAAAGGACAGAGGACAACAGGATTAGATGTAACAGAGCTAGGAATGATTACATTAACATAAGACGAGTGTCGGAAAGAAATTATGAGAACGATATTGCAGTCAAAGCGAAAAAGCAACCAAAATTACTACATAGCCATATAAGAAGGAAGATGTCGGTAATTGACCAAGTGACAAGACTGAGGAAAACAGAAGGGGCATAAACAGAAAGCGACAAGGAAATCTGCGAGGTACTGAATGCAAAATTCCATGGAGTGTTCACAACCGAGCCTGAGCAGCTCCCTTTGTTAGAAGAGATTACCCAAGATGAAAGACTATCGGATATAGAGGTGACAGCAGAGGATGTAATGAAACAGTTGACAACACTGGATGCAAATAAAGCTGTTGGACCAGACAAAGTATCACCGTGGATACTTAAAGAGGCAGCGCAGGCTCTCAGCGTGCCTCTGGCAATGATCTTTAATGAGTCACTTATGTCGGGAGAATTGCCCAGTTGCTGGAAGGAGGCAAATGTCGTACCGATTTTCAAAAAGGTGATAGGAAGGAGGCACTTAACTACAGACCCGTATCACTGACAAGCATCCCCTGCAAAATACTTGAAAGAATAATTAGGCTAAGACTTGTTGAGCACCTGGAGAGCACTGGGTTTGTAAACAAGCACCAACATGGGTTCTGGACAGGGAAATCATGCCTAACAAACCTTTTAGAATTCTATGATAAAGTAACAAGGATAAGGCAGGACAGAGAAGGCTGGGCAGACTGCATATTTCTTGACTGCCAAAAGGCCTTTGATACGGTACCGCACATGAGAATGCTATACAAACTTGAGAGGCAGGCAGGAGTAAGCGGAAAGGCCCTAGTATGGGTGAAGAACTACCTAACAGGAAGGAGCCAGAGGGTAATGGTAAGGGGCGAAAAGTCGGACTGGCGAACAGTAACAAGTGGA
>NC_091231.1:23656833-23684333 GCF_040958095.1 Procambarus clarkii | reverse complement strand
ACTGCAGTGATGGAGGTGGCCATGAAAGCAGCCACCTCACAGGAGGCGGCACGCTCCACTAGCCAACTGCTGGAAAGGAACAGATCAGTTGTTGCTGTGGGTATTAAAGAGCAGGAAGGCTCTAATAGGACAGAGTGGAATGACAAGGACAAAGCAGCAGTGAATGAAGTACTAAAGGCACTAGACATGGAAGGGGCTGAGCATAGCATTGAGAAGGTTTTCAGGCTAGATTGGTACAACAAAGACCGAGACCGAATGATAAAGATAGTGTTTGCAAACGAGAGCACAAACGAGAAGATCCTATCAAGGAAGAGCTCCCTGAAAAATGTGGGAAAATTAAAAAATGTATTCCTCCAGAGAGACATGACAAGGGAGGAGAGAGCCGTGGCGTCAGAAGCAAGGAAGAGGCGCAGGGCGAGAGGGGAAAACCAGGAAGTCACAGCTCCCAACACAACACCCCCAGAGGCGAGGGGGACACCCACAACCAGCTACCCAGTAACACCAGAAGGGAGGACAACCCCGCCTCCCTCCTCTGCATAGAAAACCCTCCTACCCCAACCCCTCCCTGCCCCACTCAAATGTTCAGCGAAATCTCCATCCCCCCCACACCCAATCCCCACCTTACTACCCCTCCCCTCCTCCCGAGTCCTCCCTCCCCCCTTTCCTTCCCGTCCTCCCTCCCCTTTCACCTCATACCCTCCCTGTCCTTTCCACTTCACTGGATCCCCCGCCCCTCATCCCAGTATCCTCTGAGACCCTGTTATCCACTTCACAGGTCCTCACACCCATGGAACAGCCTCCCCCTGTGGGATGTGGGCAGCTGTGAAGGATGTGCAGGAGCTGTGTGGGATGTGGGCAGCTGTGAGGGATGTGGGCAGCTGTGAGGGATGTGGGCAGCTGTGTGGGATGTGGGCAGCAGTGAGGGTTGTGGGCATCTGTGAGGGATGTGGACAGCTGTGTGGAGATGTGGGCATCAGTGGGGGATGTGGGCAGCTGTGAGGGGTGTGCGCAGCTGTTTGAGATGTGGATAGCTGTGAGAGTTGTGGACAGCTGTGTGAGTTATTGGTATCTATGTGAGGAAATGCTGTTGTGTGGGATGTGGGCAGCTGTGAGAGATGTGGGCAGCTGTGAGAGATGTGGACAGCTGTGTGAGATGTTTGCAGCAGTGTCTGATGTGAGCAGCTGTGAGGAATGTGGGTAGCTGTGTGTGATGTGATCAGCTACGTGGGATGTGGGGAGCTGTGTGAGATGTGGGGGGCTGAGTGGTATGTGGGCCGCTGTGTGGGATGTGGGGAGCTGTGTGGGATGTGGGGAGCTGTGTGGGATGTGGGCAGCAGTGAAGGATGTGTGCAGCTGTGTGGGATGTGGGCCGCTGTGAGGGATGTGGGCAGTTGTGTGGAATGTGGGCAGCAGTGAGGGATGTGAGCAGCTGTGAGAGATGTGGGCAGCTGTGTGAGTTATGTGCATCTGTGTGAGTTATAGGCAGCTGTGTGGGATGTGACAGCTGAGTGAGGTGTGGGTAACTGTTAGAGATTCGGGGCAGCTATGAGAGATGTGGGCAGCTGTGAAAGATGTGGGCAGCTGTGTGGGATGTGGGCAGCTGTGTGAGCTGTGAGAGATGTGTTCAGCTGAGAGAGATGTGAGCAGCTGTGTGGGTTGTGGCATGCTGTGTGAGATGTGGGCAGCTGTGTGGGTTGCTGCAGTTAAGTAGGATGTGGGCAGCTGTGTGAGTTATGGGCATCTGTGAGTTAAGGGCTGCTGTGTGGGATGTGGGCCGCTGTGTGAGATGTGGGCAGCTGTTAGGGATGTGGGCAGCTGTGTGGGATTTGAGCAGCTGTGTGAGATGTTACCAGCAGTGTGAGATGTTGGCAGCTGTGTGAGATATGGGCAGCTGTGTGGGATGTGAACATTTGTGTGGAATACGGGGGGCTGTGTTGGATGTGGGCAGCTGTGTGGGATGTGGGCAGCTGTGAAGGATGTGCAGGAGCTGTGTGGGATGTGGGGAGCTGTGAGGGATGTGGGCAGCTGTGAAGGATGTACAGGAGCTGTGTGGGATGTGGGCAGCTGTGAGGGATGTGGGCAGCTGTGTGGGATGTGGGCAGCAGTGAGGGTTGTGGGCATCTGTGAGGGATGTGGGCAGCTGTGTGGAATGTGGGCATCAGTGGGGGATGTGGGCAGCTGTGAGGGGTGTGCGCAGCTGTTTGAGATGTGGGTAGCTATGAGAGTTGTGGACAGCTGTGTGAGTTATTGGTATCTATGTGAGGAAATGCTGTTGTGTGGGATGTGGGCAGCTGTGTGGGATGTGGGTAGCTGTGAGAGATGTGGCCCGCTGTGTGAGTTATAGGCATCTGTGTGAGTTATGGGCTGTTGTGTGGGATGTGGGCAGCTGTGTGAGATGTGGGCAGCTGTTAGGGATGCGGGGCTGCTGTGAGAGATGTAGGCAGCTGTGAAAGATGTGGGCAGCTGTGGGGGATGTAGGCAGCTGTTAGGGATGCGGGCAGCTGTGAGAGATGTGTGCAGCTGTGTGAGTTATGTGGCATCTGTGTGAGTTTTGGGCAGCTGTGAGTGATGTGGGCAGCTGTGTGAAATGTGGGCAGCTGTTAGGGATGCGGGGCAGCTGTGAGAGATGTGGGCAGCTGTGAGAGATGTGGACAGCTGTGTGAGATGTTTGCAGCAGTGTGAGATGTGAGCAGCTGTGAGGAATGTGGGTAACTTTGTGGGATGTAGGCAGCTGTGTTGGATATGGGCAGCTGTGTGGGATGTGGGTAGCTGTGGGAGATGTGGACAGCTGTGTGAGTTCTTGGCATCTGTGTGAGGTATGGGCTATTGTAGGGGATTTGGGCAGCTGTGTGAGATGTGGACAGCAGTAGTGTAATATGTGACTACGACGACGCGCACCATCTGCGCAGGTGCCACTCTTGAGAGCCAGTTGGGCAGATGGTGCGCGTCATCGTAGTCACAAAGGGTTTGGGGGGATTTTTCCGGAAGTTTGGCGCATGTCGGACGCGTGTGAGCGTCCGGTGTTTGGGTATGTGGTCAGGAAAGAGGGGAGGACATGTTGTTAGGGTTGTAGGAGAGTATGTGTGGTATGTGGTAGAGTAAGAAATACAAGGATAAGAGTGGAAAGAGTAGTTAAATATGTATGTGTGTTTGCCATAGACTTAATCATGTGTGTAGATAATAGTTTTGATAATAGTAAGTAAGCTATGTAGAGGATGAGTGAGAGGGGGGTCCCAACATAGGTATGTTGTTTGGGGTTGGGGAGGGGGGGAGGGAGAGGAGAGGATAACATTGACGTCCATTAGCTTCCCCCTACTGGAAGCCGTAAGTGTTGAGGGAGGTAATAGAGAGAGAGCAGCCTCTTGCGGATGTGGCCAATTTGCTTGAATGGTTTTTCAATGTCTTCAGAGTAGACCGGAGATGTTCACCCCACCATGGGTCTCCCTCCACTGCGGATTCGTTAAGGAGGAGCGAGGTTCATACTCTCGCCAGCAGGGGCCTCACCTGCCAACCATCAATCACTTCTCATTTGACCCGGGTCATTTCCCTCCCCTCACACACAAATGCGCCGTTAGTTCACTGCGAGTCTTCATTCACTACACACACTCGCCATACAGCTCCGCGTCATGGAAAGGCGAACCTTAACAGCCTGCATGAAATGTGGAGTGTTTTATATTCCATCACCAAATCAACTATGTCGGCTGCAATGCGCAAACTGTGAAAAACCGCCCCAAGGCCATTACGACATCAAATGCAAGCGATGTCAGCAGATTTTCTGTGATAACCGTGAGTGTTATTCTTATTTAATATTCCACAGTTCATTTTATGACATCCACAGGTGAAATATTGCGTGTGTAAACTACTATCTCTCTTATAGTGTGAGAATATTTACTCATTCGGGCTATTACATTCCACACAGTAAAATATGTTCTTTCCAATTTCAGTTTACAAAACAGTGAAGTGTTCTTATTGCTCACCTGCCCCGCGAGGAGGTCATCGCCGGAATGGAACTTCACATAAACGTAGGTATCATATATAAATATACTTCTCGTATCTTTATTACATCCAGTTGCAAGCGAACACACATGCATAATAAACATATTTTCCCCATTCACCCGTGCTGAATATCATTTTGTTCCATTTCAGGTTATAATCCGTACCTCAATCGACGGAGGGAACAGATAGACGTCATCGAGTCTGTATCCAATCCCTCACACACTGAGCTAAGGAGAGCAGATCTCACTCGCGGGCACCCCCCGCCCCTTCATCAAGGCCGGCTGCGCCGCCAGATGGAGGGCTACGAGACAATATCTCGCCCAGTTAGCACTACGTTAATGATTCATACCCACACACCTGCTCAACCCCTTCACCAGGACATAAGTAAGTTAATACAGTCTTATTTCAGTCTATTTCCTAAACATATTAATTCCCACTAGTCTGTTCCCTCACCTCATTATATATATATATATATATATATATATATATATATATATATATATATATATATATATATATATATATATATATATATATATATATATATATATATATATATATATATATATATTTATATATATATATA
The DNA here is from genome assembly GCF_040958095.1 of Procambarus clarkii. Taxonomy (NCBI): domain Eukaryota; kingdom Metazoa; phylum Arthropoda; class Malacostraca; order Decapoda; family Cambaridae; genus Procambarus; species Procambarus clarkii. The sequence goes on along the minus strand of NC_091231.1, from coordinate 23,679,751 downwards.
TATATATATATATATATATATATATATATATATATATTTATATATATATATATATTTATATATATATATATATATATATATATATATATATATATATATATATATACATATATATATATATATATTATTAAATATGACCGAAAAAGTAAGATTAATAATTCTAACACGAATTTTCTCAATCTTTCGTACATTACGCTTCACTGTTGGAGGTAAATCAAAAATCAATTCTCCAAAATTCATTTTTATTTCTAGTCTGATGCGACACGGGCGCGTTTCGTAAAACTTATTACATTTTCAAAGACTTTAGTTCACAAATACACAACTGAATAGAACTTACGTATCTCCGATTTTATATCTACATTTGAGTGAGGTGGAAGGGGTGATGTGGCATTAACACAAGACAGAACAAAGTGTGGTATTAATAGGGTATTAATTTCATCAACACAAGACAGAACAAGAGTATTAATTTCATCAACACAAGACAGAACACGAAACAATGGATATTGAATAGAAGTGTTTGTAGAAAGCCTATTGGTCCATATTTCTTGATGCTTCTATATTGGAGCGGAGTCTTGAGGTGGGTAGAATATAGTTGTGCAATAATTGGCTGTTGATTGCTGGTGTTGACTTCTTGATGTGTAGTGCCTCGCAAACGTCAAGCCGCCTGCTATCGTTGTATCTATCGATGATTTCTGTGTTGTTTACTAGGATTTCTCTGGCGATGGTTTGGTTGTGGGAAGAGATTATATGTTCCTTAATGGAGCCCTGTTGCTTATGCATCGTTAAACGCCTAGAAAGAGATGTTGTTGTCTTGCCTATATACTGGGTTTTTTGGAGCTTACAGTCCCCAAGTGGGCATTTGAAGGCATAGACGACGTTAGTCTCTTTTAAAGTGTTCTGTTTTGTGTCTGGAGAGTTTCTCATGAGTAGGCTGGCCGTTTTTCTGGTTTTATAGTAAATCGTCAGTTGTATCCTCTGATTTTTGTCTGTAGGGATAACGTTTCTATTAACAATATCTTTCAGGACCCTTTCCTCCGTTTTATGAGCTGTGGAAAAGAAGTTCCTGTAAAATAGTCTAATAGGGGGTATAGGTGTTGTGTTAGTTGTCTCTTCAGAGGTTGCATGGCTTTTCACTTTCCTTCTTATGATGTCTTCGACGAAACCATTGGAGAAGCCGTTATTGACTAGGACCTGCCTTACCCTACAGAGTTCTTCGTCGACTTGCTTCCATTCTGAGCTGTGGCTGAGAGCACGGTCGACATATGCGTTAACAACACTCCTCTTGTACCTGTCTGGGCAGTCGCTGTTGGCATTTAGGCACATTCCTATGTTTGTTTCCTTGGTGTAGACTGCAGTGTGGAAACCTCCGCCCTTTTCCATGACTGTTACATCTAGAAAGGGCAGCTTCCCATCCTTTTCCATCTCGTAAGTGAAACGCAGCACGGAACTCTGCTCAAATGTCTCCTTCAGCTCCTGCAGATGTCTGACATCAGGTACCTGTGTAAAAATGTCGTCAACATACCTGCAGTATATGGCCGGTTTCAAGTTCATGTCGACTAAGACTTTTTGCTCGATGGTACCCATGTAGAAGTTTGCAAACAGGACACCTAGGGGAGAACCCATGGCGACCCCATCTACTTGCTTATACATGTGCCCATCCGGGCTCAAGAAGGGTGCCTCTTTAGTACAAGCTTGGAGTAGTTTCCTCAGAATATTTTCTGGTATGTCAAGAGGAGTACAGGCTGGATCACGATACACTCTGTCGGCTATCATTCCGATTGTCTCGTCCACAGGTACATTGGGAAACAGCGATTCTACGTCCAACGAGGCTCTTATCCCTGTGGCCCGTGTGCCCCGCAGTAAGTCAACAAATTCCTTTGGAGACTTCAGGCTGAAGGCGCAAGGAACATAAGGAGTCAGCAGGCCGTTGAGTCGCTTCGCCAGTCTGTACGTGGGTGTGGGTATCTGGCTAATGATTGGCCGAAGTGGGTTTCCAGGCTTGTGCGTCTTGACATTTCCATACGCATATCCAGGTTTATATTCCCCAATGATCTTTGGCAGGTGGAGTCCGGATTTCTTGGCGTTCACAGTTTCGATCAGTTTGTTGACCTTTGCTTTTAATTCGGCTGTAGTGTCCTTCGTTACCCTTTGGAACTTAGTTTGGTCAGAGAGTATGATGTTCATTTTCGCCAGATATTCGTCTTTTTTAAGAATGACATATATTGGCGACTTGTCACCTCTCCTGACAACTATCTCCTTGTTCTCACGAAGGCTTTTAGCTGCCGCTTTAAGCTCGGGGGACAATATGGTGCTTCTGTAGTTGCCTCGATTCTTTCCTCCTTCTGCAAAAAGTTCTGCTTGTTCTGCTTGGATACAACTGACGATTTACTATAAAACCAGAAAAACGGCCAGCCTACTCATGAGAAACTCTCCAGACACAAAACAGAACGCTTTAAAAGAGACTAACGTCGTCTATGCCTTCAAATGTCCACTTGGGGACTGTAAGCTCCAAAAAACCCAGTATATAGGCAAGACAACAACATCTCTTTCTAGGCGTTTAACGATGCATAAGCAACAGGGCTCCATTAAGGAACATATAATCTCTTCCCACAACCAATCCATCGCCAGAGAAATCCTAGTAAACAACACAGAAATCATCGATAGATACAGCGATAGCAGGCGGCTTGACGTTTGCGAGGCACTACACATCAAGAAGTCAACACCAGCAATCAACAGCCAATTATTGCACAACTATATTCTACCCACCTCAAGACTCCGCTCCAATATAGAAGCATCAAGAAATATGGACCAATAGGCTTTCTACAAACACTTCTATTCAATATCCATTGTTTCGTGTTCTGTCTTGTGTTGATGAAATTAATACCCTATTAATACTCTTGTTCTGTCTTGTGTTGATGAAATTAATACCCTATTAATACCACACTTTGTTCTGTCTTGTGTTAATGCCACATCACCCCTTCCACCTCACTCAAATGTAGATATAAAATCGGAGATACGTAAGTTCTATTCAGTTGTGTATTTGTGAACTAAAGTCTTTGAAAATGTAATAAGTTTTACGAAACGCGCCCGTGTCGCGTCAGACTAGAAATAAAAATGAATTTTGGAGAATTGATTTTTGATTTACCTCCAACAGTGAAGCGTAATTTACGAAAGATTGAGAAAATTCGTGTTAGAATTATTAATCATATCATATTTAATAATATATGTCTATTTATTATATGGTCATATTTAATAATATATGTCTACAGGAAAGACTGCTACCAAAATATACTAATATATATATATATATAAATATATATATATATATATATATATATATATATATATATATATATATATATATATATATATATATATATATATATATATATATATATATATATATATATATATATATATATATATATATATATATATATATATATATATATATGCTTTCAGTCTCTCTAGAGATAATATGTTTTTCTTTTTTTTACAGATGACACACCACTGTGCATAGATTTGGCATCCAGCAGCGCTGAGAGCAGCAGCAGTGAGAGCGACACAGCCAACTCAGCAGAGAGGACATTACCCACATCCGGCTCTCACCCCTCAACTCACAGGGAGAGGAGGGCTCGTTCACGCGCTCACTCAACCCCCCCCGTTCCTCCCCCAGCCCCATACCCCAATGAATCAGCGACAGCTACAGCAGCAGCAGCAGCAACAGCAGCAGCAACAGCAGCAGCAGCAGCAGCAACAGCAACAGTATCACAAACCGTGAGAATAACCTTGACTCAGACGACGACAGCTCAGCAGACCTTGACCTTGACTCGTCAGCGTCTGTCAATTCTGTCTGGTTAGCACCGTCTGGCGTAATAGCTGACCGTGCAGTGTCGCCCATTCATCTCGGAGGGGGACTATCACCACCCCCAACCCCTCACAGCCCTCTCCCATCACCCCCACCACCTCTCTCTCCCTCTCCCCCACCTGCCCTAGAAATTCAACCTCAGCTACTGGATCGAATTGATAACTATAATGGCAGTTATGTTCGGCTTTCATTCTCCATACCAGAACATGTTAACACCTCCCCAGGACTCTATCTGAGAACATACATTGATTTTTTCATTAATGAGATACGCGCCCTTTTCTCTCCACAACACCCATCACTCCTAATTTACCCAGACATCACTCTAATTGTGCGGAATTTAAATGTACACCAAGACGGGGAGGATAATCTATTGGATCCTATAAATAACGATGGCTTTCCCATTCGGTGTGAGGGGCGGAGAATTACTCTTGAGGAAGTAGAAACTCTTATTGATTTTTGGGCTGACGAATTGACCGGGAAAATATCCCAGTACCTGGAAGAGAGGGAGGGGTCTAATGTCTTGGTTGAGCGGCTCACCGGGTTTTACATTAACTGTGGTCAGATTGAACACCCGATAAGATTTGGCTCGCATGTAGACTATCCTGAAGGCTTGCGTGGGAAGCAGTTGGTTTTCAATCCAGAGGGAGAGGCTGATATTTGCCTTATGCAGTGTGTTGCAGCTTATAAATGTTTAGCTAAGGGGATGCGACTAGGTAATATTCGCGCTAGATCTGTGAATGCTAGTTGGTGTCTCAGACACATGAATTGGCCAGCAGATGTCAATTCTGCAGTAACATTCGAGGATATTCACAAGGTAGAGAAAATGAATAAAGTCAGTATATTCATCTATTCACTAGAAAGAGATGAAAATGCTAGACAACATCGACACTACATTACACTAGCTAGGAACGGAAGAGGGTGATATACAGATGTCATACCATTGCTGATGTTGGAAGCTCAACACTTAGTATTAATTAAGGATTTTAACCAATATGTACGTAATATGCGAGGTCATGGAGATCTAATCCCAAGTCATCACAGCTTCTGTCATTGTTGTTTGATATCACTCCCAGCAGATCACATGCAGAGCCATGAAAGTACATGCAAAGTACATCAGACTCAAATTCTACCCACCAGAGAGGAAGATTACTTTTCGTAACTATGGACGGGGATATGGTCCTAGTCACATGTGCTTTTATGACTTTGAGTGCATGTTAGACCGCTCGAACCCTAAGGGAATGATAGAAACACGTCACAACGCAGTGGCGTATGCGTACATCATCATTGACAGACAGATGAATATTGTTGAGAAAGATACTTATTTGGGTAAAGATGCAGTCAATCACTTTGTAACCACGCTAGAAGCGTCATGGGCTGGAATCAAGAAGGGGTTAGTATCCTATGAACTTCACATGTCTCAGCAACAACAGGCAATATTTGAGACAAAAACAGCCTGTGAACTCTGTGATGTACCTTTTAACGGAGATGTAATCAAAGTCCGTCATCACGACCACACAGTAAGATTCCACAATTATCAAGCAGCTTACTGTGATAGATGTAATTTGCAGTGTGTAAATTCATACAAGTTCCTATACACATTTTCACACAACGCTTCCTATGATTTAGGAGTAATCCTAAACGAGATGAGAGATAGACCAGGAAGTGAAATAGATATATTAGCTAAGGATGGATTTAAATTTATGAAAGTTGATTTGAACAACTTAAGATTTTTGGATAGTTTAGCCCTTCTCAACGGCTCGCTAGGAAGAATAGCCAAGGATCATATTGATAGTGGGAAACCTACCACATTCACTTTGGCTATGTTAAAAGGGGTAAATAAAGCGGCCATCCCAAAACTGCTCAAGGGTAAACAATCATTCTGCTATGATTATTTATCCTCTATGTCTGTGTTAGATGAACCACACCTCCCTTCTCGTGATAAGTTTTACAATGCACTAAAAGACGAAGAGTTGTCAGAAAAAGATTATAAACAAGCCTTAGAAATTTTTGATTTGGCTAAATGTCGCAACATAGGGGAGTATCTGCTCCTTTACCTCAAAGTGGACACAGGATTGCTAGCTGATGTGTTCACAGTCTGGCGAGACACCATGCTTGCTCTCTACAAATTAGACATTTCCCACTACATTTCTTTACCCTCATTTGCTTGGGATGCATTCTTGCTTAAATCGAAAGTTGAACTTGATGTTGTGTCAGACCCATTGTTATATGATTTACTTCGTCGGAATCTCCGAGGTGGGTTCACCAGTATAACGAGACAGTACACGAATGTGGAGAACCAGCACACAGGCTTAGATCTAGGGGAAGATAGTAGCTACATCATTTACCTAGATTTTAACAGTCTTTACGGGGCGTGTATGACTGAACTGCTCCCTCGTGGCGGGATTCGGAAACTGACACACAATGAGCGTGACGTGCTGCTAGAGCAAGGCTTGGAGAATATCCCATGTGACGGGTCCAAGGGGTATTGGGTGTTGTGTGATACACTCCAGGTCCGACCTGAGGTAGCTAGGTATACAGATGAACTGCCCCTAGTTCTTTCGCATTCTTGCATTACTGAGGAACACATTTCACCCTACAGTAAGAATATTCTTACAGAAGAAAGTCGCGGTCTGCCTAAAAACAACACTAAATTAATTGCTTCTCACCTTCCTCAGAAAGACTACCTCGTTAGTCTGGACTTGTTACAGTTGCTCATGCGTGTTGGATTAGAGGTAGCTAAAGTTCATGACATCTACGAATTCGAGCAGGAGAGCTACCTTAAAGACTTCATTGAAACCAATGTTTGTGAACATGCCAGTACCAAATGCGCGATAAAAAAAAAGGCTTTCAAACTCGTATCAAACTCTATATATGGAAAGAGTCTCACAGATGTATCTAAATATGGGAACAAACACTATTTGGTCACAGATCGTAGACATTTCCTGAAACATGCTCGAAACCCATTCTTCAAGCGGAGTCTTTTGTTAAGTAAGGATCGTGTGATATGTACTATCAAGTAGAAGTCTCTCCTAGTCAACACTCCTACGTATCTGGGTTATCATATACTTCAAATTGCTAAGAGGCGTCTCTATGAGTTCTGGTATGATGTTGTCAAACCTGCGTACAGGGATAAAGCGAGTCTGTTATATACAGACACAGACTCTTTCATCATTAAACTGGACTGTCAGGATGTGTTTGAAGAGTTGAATAAGTCTCCTCTCTTCGACTGTATGGATTTTAGTAATTTTAATGACACACATCCATCCTACTCTAAAGCGCGAGAAGGTGAACTAGGATTGCTCAAGTCTGAAATAGGCTCTAAGATTATTAACCAGTTAATTGCTCTCAGACCTAAAACATATTCGTTCACCACTCATGATGGAGAGCACACTTGTAAGTGTAAAGGCGTACCATACCACCTACAAGAGAAACTCTCACACGACTCGTTTCAACACACTCTTGAAACAAACACTTCAATCAGGTTTGTGTCGAGATCTATACGCAACGTGCAAGGAAAGATTTGTACATGTCGCAGTACCTGCAGAGGATTGTCAGCATTTGACGATAAACGCTACATTTTAAGCCCCACACAGTCCCTAGCATATGGTCATCCTGATATTCCCAATAACAATGATGATGAGATGGATGTAGAAGTGGGAGAGGAGGAGGAGATGGAAGAAGTGTTTATGGAGGAGGAAGTAGAGCAAGCACAGAGACTCTACCCAATATTCAGCCCCTGGAGCAAACGCGATGCTACAGCTCAGAAACTATTCAACCCTCACTAGATTTTATGTGGTACAATTGTTAGTTAGTATTAAGATGGATGCCTCATATGACTAGAACTATTTATACTAAATGATTAGGATGATTAATATTATTGTTTGTGAACTGTAAGAACTATGATTAGTTTTAAAATAGGATGTTTAATATTATTGTTTGTGAACTGTAAGAACTATGATTAGTTTTAAAAAATAGGATGTTGAATATTATTGTTTGTGAACTGTAAGAACTATGATTAGTTTTAAAAATAGAATGTTTAATATTATTGTTTGTGAACTGTAAGAACTATGATTAGTTTTAAAAATAGGATGTTTAATATTATTGTTTGTGAACTGTAAGAACTATGATTAGTTTTAAAAATAGAATGTTTAATATTATTGTTTGTGAACTGTAAGAACTATGATTAGTTTTAAAAATAGAATGTTTAATATTATTGTTTGTGAACTGTAAGAACTATGATTAGTTTTAAAAAATGTTATTGCTGTACATAAAATATGTGAATAAACACCTGTAAATGACTATGTTTGTATAAATATCACCTCAGTTCCTTAGTTTTTAGCAGTCTTAACGAAGCATTAATCATGGACAGTTCCTATGATATAATCCATGAGGAACAACTAGATATTTTCAGAGAACCATCTCGTGTTATTATTGCTGGTTATTCAAACAGCGGAAAATCCTACTTGTGCAGTAAACTTGTAAGGAAGTATCAACAAAAGTTCTCCTCAATAATTATATGCGGAGGAGGTTACTCTGAATTACGATCAGATCCACAAATTAAAGGGAAGCTGATCGAGCATTCAACCATTATTGATCCTGTGAAAGAGCGAGTAGATAATGACTCGCATATCTTAGTAATCTATGATGACCTTTTTACAGAGTCTGCGAATTCAAAAATCGTATCAGACATGTTTACTAGGGGTCGACATTTCATGGTTTCCGTCATATTGATTACTCAAAATATATTTTTTCCTGGTAAATATTCGAGGAATATTAGTTTAAATGCTTCTCATTTCATATTGGTTAAATCACAAGACCTGTCACAAATTGAAACACTCGGACGACAAATATTTGGGAAAGTGGATTCAAAGAAATTTGTAGAGTTATATAAGCAAGTTATTAGCCAACCCTACGACTATTTGCTAGTAGATCTGGGCTCGAACACTCCATCTACGATAACATTACGCGGTAATATTGTTCACGAACCGCCCTATGAGATAGTTTACCAATGGTGAGCAAGAAAGATGTACTGGAACGAGTATATAATGACCCCTCATCTAGCGGTGGGCTTGGAGGGGTACAGAGATTGTATAAGGCCGCCAAATTAATTAACTCTAGTATAACTCTAGCCGATGTAAAGGACAATCTGAAAAGCTCTGACTCCTATACGTTGCATTATTTACAACCACATAAATTCCCTCAGCGTCGGGTGTTAAGCCCTAAACCACGACTATTTCAAGCTATAGACTTGGCCGAGATGAGTTTATTGGACAAACATAATGACGGAGTGAAATATTTACTCGTATGTGTAGATATTTTCTCCAGGTACGCCCAAGTGGTACCCTTACGCGCCAAGGATGGGAAAAGTACCAGTAAAGCTCTGGCTTTAATTCTAGATTCACCTCATTCTCAGGGAGTGCGCAAAATTAATTCTGATCGAGGTAGGGAATTTTATAACGCCACTATGAAAAAAATGCTGGCAGCAAGGAAAGTACGGTTATATAGTGTATTTTCTCAGGAGACTAAAGCTTCAATCGCTGAGCGGTTCATACGTACTTTAAAAGGTAAACTTTACAAGTTTATGACGGCGCGCAACACTTTAAAATACATGCAGGCTCTACCGGATATTGTGAAAACATATAATTTAACCCCACACAGATGATTGAAGGGGAAGACACCCACGGAGGTGCACGCTCTATCATCGCCCAGCGAACACGCCAAACAATTTTATTTAATGTATAAAAGCCCGAGCAAATCAAAGAGAGCTGTCATTCCTCGATTGAGTGTTGGTGATACAGTACGCATCACTCTATCTGATCGCATTTCCAAGTTTAAGAAAGGGTTTAAGAAGCACAACACCCGAGAGATATTTACAGTTACTCGTATCGATCGGAGACAACACATCCCTTTATACTTTCTAAAAGATCTGAATGGGGAAGAAATTGATGGTGGCTTCTATAAACAAGAATTAACACCAACACATTTGCCTCAAACCTTTAATATTGAGAAGGTATTGGGACAACGCAGAGTCTCTGGCAAACTCCAGTATAAAGTTAGGTACGCAGGTTATGATCGATCATTCGATCAATGGATTGATGCTGCTGAGATATTACATTTATAATGAAGAAGCCCTTAGTTTATAAATACAAGAAATTGATCCAACTATTATCAAAACTTCAGTATTCCTCGAGAAAGCAGTTGATTGAATAATTGAAGAAACCACATATAAATTGTTTATCAGAAATTTTTAATAACTTTAAAAAAAAAAAATTGCCCATGCCTGACAAGGTCGTTAAAAAGTTGAAAAAATATAAATTGCTTATTCGGTCACTAGCCTGTAAGAAACCTTCTGTGTCAACTAAGAAACGGATATTAACCAGCAAACGAGGAGGCAGTATTTTATCCATTATTTTACCAATTTCAGCTAGTTTAATTACACGGTTGTTCAGTAAGTAAAGTAAAATGAAAGCCTTTTATCTCGTACCGCGTAAAATAGTGGACAACCGGAAAGCTGCACACAGCCCTGCTTACCCCACTGTGAAAGCTGTTGCTCAACATCTTACTGTCAAACCACCACCTCCTCCTCCTCAGCTGCATACCAACCCTTCCATAAAACATTTAATAGATTTGAAGTTGAAAGTGCGAGATCATGAATATGCAAGATCCTTGCTAAACCATTATGATGCTACTGGAATCGTTCCTTGGGATCTGAATGGAAATGTATTGGCTCCAGTATGTGGCATACATATAATTGACGACATTATACATAAAATGACTGTGCTTAAATCTGTTTTTTTACTGGATAAACTCCCCATTGCTCAACTGTTTTTCACACTAACATCTACATCACGAGATTTATTCTGTAATACTACGGCAAGCAGTCAAGTGTATGAGCCTCCATCTGTTAAGAGAAAGGCAACTGCAAAGATTGATCCTCACAGTAAAAGAAATGCTTCCTGGATCGTATATTAACAGGTGAGTGTATATAAATGTGCATGTAATGTGTAGCTGGCTTTACTAGGCAAAAAGCAGTCTAAGGAGACAGAGCGATGGACACTCACGTGATATACGCCACCAGCGTATCAGATACGCATTTATTCCCCAATAACATCCCCGCATCTTTCCAAAATCGATTGTTTAACCAGCTAGAATTAGATCCCAGGAGGAGTTATGAAATGTGTCTACAAAAATTACTCCTCCCCACTTCCCATTACGTTATTAAGCGTGATAATCCTGAGGCATATATACGTGTAGGCGTTACGTATGAGAAAGTGGGTGAGGGGAAAAACATGCATTCAAAGCATTTATTATCATCTGATGTTTTAGCCGGAACTATAAAAGAAATTAATACCACGATTAATACAGAAATAGAGGCCATATTTTCAAGTAATGCTAAACTGAGTTTTTTAGGAAAGTCATTAAAACAATTTTCAGCTAAATATGGAACACATTTTATTAAATATGATTTATCCTCCAATCGAAACAAGTTCACTACTGTGATTAGTGATGAGAATATTAGCTCTGCAACGGGGCATAAAAACATCAGTAGAGTTACATTATCATTTGGAACCGCTTTTGGGAAAGTGTTGGGCTTAGTTCCTGAAATAGAATATGACATATTCGCAAAACGTCAGTATGCCTCGAGTGTAGTTAACACATGTCTATTCCCGCCAATGCCTAGAGGAGGAGTTGATATTCTGTGTGTTTATTGTGATAAAATCTCTTCTACTAGATATGGAAACCAGTCTGTAAATATTTTGGATGTAATCTCCCTAAATGGAAGTGATAACAGCAACAATAAAAAACTATATGTGCGTCTTAACACTAACATGATAGACAGCGTCAGCATCACTATTAGGGATCAAGATGGTAACCCGATACATTTTGATGAACGTGGATGCACCATAGCAGTCTTGCATGTACGCCCCGTTGCAGGAGGTATATAACACCAACGCTTTCCCGCCACTCCTCATTCGTCTGAAACAAGCAGAGAAATGCGTGTCCACTTTATTCCCCCCTCTGTTGAGGAATTATACATTCTGTTAACCCCTCCTAGAGGTGGGGGGACTAATGATATACGGATTTTCAACAGCAGTAGACGTTATACGCGTGGAGGAGGAATATTTTCCTTTTTAAGCGGGATAGCGCGTCGAGCAGCGCCCTTTATCATGAGGACTCTGGCCCCGGCTGCGCTTAGCTTGGGGCAGAACGTACTAGACGACATTAATAATGACAAACAAACTTTCAAACATTCTCTTAAGAAACGCGGAATTGAAACATTGAATAAACAAACACAAAAATTAGTAAACATCAAACGTTTTACTAAAGCGAAATATAATGATGTGTTGTCATAACTTCTTCTCACTCGGCTGGTGTTGTCTAAAGCGCGAACATGGCCGGATATAACGCTCTTGGCCTCCAGGTGCCATTAGAACACTATTCCGCCGCTGTTAGTGAAGCCTTTCCTAAAGTATTTTCCCATCGATTGGTAGAATCAACAATTGCAAGCAGACAAACAGTGGATGTATTACCTGTGAATTCTGGGGTCAATAATAAGTTTACAGACACCTATCTGGAATTCATCATCAAGGGCGTGAATGGTCAACTGGTGGATTTATCATCTATAGCTTTGGACTTGTCTATTGATCTAACCGAAGAAGATGGAATAACGCCTTTAGGAGACGCTAAAAACGTTTCGTTGGTGAATGGATTATCGCAAACTCTATTCAAATCCGCTATTGTGTATTTAAACGAAACAGTAGTTGAACCCAGCTCATTATTCTCATTCTGGTCGTACGTAAAGTTATTATCTACGATTTCTGGGTGTAAGGCTAACCGCTATGATAAACTGTCACAGTTTTTTAACTGCGTCGATCCTGGTAAAATTGAAGCTGGTTATGTCACTAACGCCTCGGCTGGTGAGAAGCAACGGATGACTGATATGAAAACGAGTGGCGTGAATACTTGTTTTAAACTAATGCTGGATGTCACATCAGTTAGTGAATACGTTTTGGATAATGTGGACATCAGGGTGCGGCTCGAACTTCAACCTGATAAGTGGCTTATACTCAGCGATAATGAACACGCTAATTTTAAATACAATATCAAGTCTACACGTCTATGGGTGGATCGGGTATTGCTATACCCTGAAGGATTAGTAGCTGTTAATAAAGCCATGGTGCAGAACAACTCTCCTATTACGTATACTTTTAATAAAACTTTATACAAAACATATATATTGGGCACAGGTCAGCGCTCGATAACAATGGACCAGCCGTGGGGGACTGTTATACCAGAACATTTATATATGATCATCCTTGATATGGAGGCGGTGTCTGGTGCATATAATCGCAACCCGCTTTATTTGGAAAACTGTGAGCTTAGTAAAGTATTAATATCACAGAATAGCACTAATATTGTCAATATTGGGTGCGACTTCCCTCATAACTGCGCCAAGTTGTATTACACAGCATTACGAGCCTTAGGCTTCGATAAAGACAATATATTATCTTATGACACATATGTGAATGGTGGAACCATACTGGCCTTTAATTTACAACCTGAGGATATAGATGACACCATCCCGATTGAAAAAAGTGGTAATCTGCGGATCGCTTTGGAATTTAAACGCGGTGTGGCTAGAAATAAAGTCATTCTAGTTTACGGGTCTACAACAGGTGTGATCAGCATTAACGCGGATCGTCGCGTTATTTGCGATACGCGAGGGTAAAATACTAATATGAATTGTTTGGAAATAAATGAGGCTATCAGAAGTAATTTAGGTGCTAGGGTAGACTATCTAGGATGTTTCCTAGCTGATGACGTAAGGAAAATACTGACAAAAATACATAAAAAAAGACCTGTGGTGTTCATAATCAACACTCTGGAGTCTGGTTCTCGTAATAAAATGGGCCATTGGATAACATTCTATGTAAATAAGGATGAAGGTAGAAGCGAGATAGTTATACTAGACAGCTATGCCAATCCTGCAATAGGATCTTATTCAAGATATTTCGAAGAGTTTATGTCATACTTCCAAGACTATACCCTATATATTATGAAGAAAAGGATTCAATCCTTGAATAGTTACTTCTGTGGGAATTACGCCGTTTATTTTGCCTATCATTTTTCCAGGCTAGGCTTAGAGGCCGCCCTGCTTCACTTTGATGAAGCATTTAAATATGGTCAATTTCGCAAGAATGATGAAAAAGTGTTGAAATTCAGTTCTGCTCAGATGAAAATGCCTGTGTGTAAGCAAACATTCTGCTTAAACGGTACTGATGCTGAGTGTGAAATGCTGTGTGACGAAGTTGGCTAGGATGATAGTGCGGTGAGTAATACTTTATGTTAGGATTGAATGATGAACATAATAATGTCTGTATTTATGTTTATAACATTGACAACAAAAAAAAACTTATAACCTTTCCCCTTTCTACAGATTGACTGGTTGCCTAGCGTGCCTGGAAGGTTCGTTGGAGTGGATGAATGACTCCCAATCTGTCTGTCTACTACCTAAACCCTTTCTACAGATTGGCTGGTTGACTAGCGTGGTGGGAAGGTTCGATGGACTGAATGAAACCCTTTCCCCATCTGTCTGCTAGCTAAACCAGCAAGAAGAAGTCTTATTATTATTATTATTATTATTATTATTATTATCGTTGTAAATCGCTTAAGTGTTTAATAAAAGAAATAAATTTATATATAATGTGCTTCCTTTTCCCTCGTTTATTGCTCTTAAAAAAAAAAAATGCTATCGGGGCAAAGAATGATGATGCTGTTGCCATGTTAGTCACGTTGCGATATAGCTTACACATATTAACAGGAATAATACTTAAGGCTTTGCACAGAACAATGGTTGATGGTATGGGGAGAGGAGGGGATGAGGGGTGGAAGTGATTGATGGTTGGCAGGTGAGGGTCTGTTGTGAGGGCCCCTGTTGGCGGAAGTAAGATCCTAGCCCCCTCCTTAACGAATCGCAGTGGAGGTAGAGCCATGCTTGGGTGAACATCTCCGGTCTACTCTGAAGACATCGAAAAACCATTAAAGCAAATTGACCACATCCGCAAGAGGCTGCTCTCTCTCTCTTACCTCCCTCAACACTTACGGCTTCCTGTAGGGGGAAGCTAATGGACGTCAATGTTATCCTCGCCCCTCCCTCACCCCCTCCCCCACCCCAAACAACATACCTATGTAGAGACCCCCCTCTCACTCATCCTCAACATAGCTTACTAACTATTATCAAAACTATTATCTACACACAGGATTAAGTCTATGGCAAACACACATACATATTTAACTACTCTTTCCACTCTTATCCTTGTATTCCTTACTCTACCACATAACACACATACTCTCCTACAACCCTAACAACATGTCCTCCCCTCTTTCCTGACCACATACCCAAACACCGGACGCTCACACGCGTCCGACACGCACCAAACTTCCGGGAAAATCCCCCCAAACCCTTTGTGACTACGATGACGCGCACCATCTGCCCAACTGGCTCTCAAGAGTGCCACCTGGGCAGATGATGCACGTCGTTGTAGTCACATATTTCACTACTGACAGCTGTTATGGATGCAGGGCAGCTCTGAGTGATGTGGGCAGCTGTGAGAGATATGGTCAGCTTTGTAGGATGTGGGCAGCTGAGTGAAATGTGGGCAGTTGTGAGAAATTTGGGCAGCTGTGAGATATGTGGGCAACTGTGTTTGATGTGTGCAGCTGTATGTGATGTGATCAGCTGTGAGAGGTGTGCGCAGCTGTGTGGGATGTGGGTAGCTATGAGAGATGTGGACAGCGTTGTGAGTTACTGGCATCTGTGTGGGATGTGGGCAGCTGTGTGTGATGTGATCAGGTGTGCGCAGTTGTGTGGGATGTGGGTAGCTGTGAGAAATGTGGACAGCTGTGTGAGTGTTGAGCATCTGTGTGAGTTATGGGCTGTTGAGTGGGATGTGGGCAGCTGTGTGAGATGTGGGCTGCTGTGAGGGATGTGGGCAGCTGTGAGGGAAGTGGGCAGCATTGTGGGACGTTGGCAGCTGTGAGAGATGTGGGCAGCTGTGTGAGTTATGTGTGTCTGTGTGAGTTATGGGCAGCTGTTTGGGATGTGGCAGCTGTGTGAGATGTGGGCAACTGTTAGAGATGCGGGGCAGCTATGAGATATGTGGGCAGCTGTGAGAGATGTGGGCAGGAGTGTGGGATGTGGGCAGCTGTGTGGGATGTGGGCAGTAGTGAGAGATGTGGACAGCTGAGAGAGATGTGGGCAGCTGTGTGGGATGTGGCGAGCTATGTGAGATGTGGGCAGCTGTGTGGGTAGTTACAGTTGTGTGGGATGTGGGCATCTGTGTGAGTTAAGGGCTGTTGTGTGGGATATGGGCCGCTGTGTGAGATGTGGGCAGCTGTGTGGGATGTGGGCCGTTGTGAGGGATGTTAGCAGTTGTGAGGGATTTGGGCAGCTGTGTGGGATGTGGGCGGCAGTGAGAGATGTGGGCAGCTGTGTGAGTTATGGGCATCTGTGTGAGTTATGGGCAGCTGTGTGGGATGTGGCAGCTGAGTGAGGTGTGGGTAACTGTTAGAGATGCGGAGCAGCTATGAGAGATGTGGGCAGATGTGTGGGTTGTGGGCAGTTGTGTTGGATGTGGGCAGCTGTGTGAGATGTGGGCAGCTGTGTGGGATGTGGGCAGGTGTTTGGGATGTGGACAGCTGTGTGGGACGTGGGCAGCTGTGTGGGATGTGGGCAGCGGTGAGGGATGTGGGCAGCTGTGAGGGAAGTGGGCAGCATTGTGGGACGTTGGCAGCTGTGAGAGATGTGGGCACCTGTGTGAGTTATGTGCGTCTGTGTGAGTTATGGGCAGCTGTTTGGGATGTGGCAGCTGTGTGAGATGTGGGCAACTGTTAGAGATGCGGGGCAGCTATGAGATATGTGGGCAGCTGTGAGAGATGTGGGCAGGAGTGTGGGATGTGGGCAGCTGTGTGGGATGTGGGCAGTAGTGAGAGATGTGGACAGCTGAGAGAGATGTGGGCAGCTGTGTGGGATGTGGCGAGCTATGTGAGATGTGGGCAGCTGTGTGGGTAGTTACAGTTGTGTGGGATGTGGGCATCTGTGTGAGTTAAGGGCTGTTGTGTGGGATGTGGGCAGCTGTGTGAGATGTGGGGCAGCTGTGTGGGATGTGGGCCGTTGTGAGGGATGTTAGCAGTTGTGAGGGATTTGGGCAGCTGTGTGGGATGTGGGCGGCAGTGAGAGATGTGGGCAGCTGTGTGAGTTATGGGCATCTGTGTGAGTTATGGGCAGCTGTGTGGGATGTGGCAGCTGAGTGAGGTGTGGGTAACTGTTAGAGATGCGGGGCAGCTATGAGAGATGTGGGCAGATGTGTGGGTTGTGGGCAGTTGTGTTGGATGTGGGCAGCTGTGTGAGATGTGGGCAGCTGTGTGGGATGTGGGCAGGTGTTTGGGATGTGGGCAGCTGTGTGGGACGTGGGCAGCTGTGTGGGATGTGGGCAGCGGTGAGGGATGTGGGCTGCTGTGAGGGATGTAGGCACCTGTGTGGGATGTGGGCCGCTGTGTGGGATGTGGGGAGCTGTGTGTGATGTGGGGGGCTGTGTGGGATTTAAGCAGCTGTGTGGGATGTAGGCAGCTGTGTGTTAGGTGGGCAGCTGTGTGGGATGTGGGCAGCTGAGTGGGATGTGGGGAGCTGTGTGGGATGTGGGCGGCAGTGAGAGATGTGGGCAGCTGTGTGAATTATGGGCATCTGTGTGAGTTATGGGCATCTGTGTGAGTTATGGGCAGCTGTGTGGGATGTGGGCATCTGTGTGAGATGTGGGCAACTGTTAGAGAAGCGTTGCAGCTGTGTGGGCTGTGGACAACTGTATGAGATGTGGGCAACTGTTAGAGATCCGGGGCAGCTATGTGGGATGTGGGCAGCAGTGAGAGATGTGGGCATCTGAGAGAGATGTGGGCATCTGAGAGAGATGTGGGCAGCTGTGTAGGATGTGGCGAGCTACGTGAGATGTGGGCAGATGTGTGGGTTGTGGGGAGTTTTGTTGGATGTGGGCAGCTGTGTGAGATGTGGGCAGCTGTGTGGGATGTGGACAGCTGTGTGGGATGTGGGCAGCTTTGTGGGACGTGGGCAGCTGTGTTGGATGTGGGCAGCGGTGACGATGTGGGCTGCTGTGAGGGATGTGGGTAGCTGTGAGGGATGTGGACCGCTGTGTGGTGAGTAGGAGCTGTGTGTGATGTGGGGGTTTGTGTGGGAGGTGGGCAGCTGTATGGGATTTGGGGAGCTGTGTGGTATCTGGGCAGCTGTGAGGGATGTGGGCAGCTCTGTAGAATGTGGGCAGCAGTGAGGGATGTGAGCAGCTGTGAGGGATGTTGGCAGCTGTGTGGGATGTGAGCAGCAGTGAGAGATGCGGGCAGATGTGCATCTGTGTGAGGTATGGGCACCTGTGTGGGATGTGGGCAGCAATGTGAGATGTGGGCAGCTGTTAGAGATGTGGGCAGCTGTGTGGGATGAGCGCAGCAGTGTTGGATGTGGGCAGATGTGAGAGATGTGGGCAGCTGTGAGAGATGTGGGCAGCTGTGTGGGAGTTGGCGAGCTGTGTGAGATGTGTGCAGCTGTGAGAGATGTGGGCCCCTGTTTGAGTTATGGGCATCTGGGTGAGTTATAGGCAGCTGTGTGGGATGTAGGCAGCTGTGTGAGATGTGGGCAGCTGTTTGGGATTTGGACAGCTTTGTGAGATGTTAGCTGCTTTGTGAGATGTGGGCAGCTGTGTGAGATGTGGGCAGCTGTGTAGGCTGAGGGGAGCTTTGTGGGATGTGGGGAGCTGTGTGGGATTTGGGCCGCAGTGAGGGATGTTGGCCCTGTGAGGGATGTGGGCAGATGTGTGGAATGTGCGCAGCAGTGAGGGATGTGAGCAGCTGTGAGGGATGTTGGCCGCATTGTGGGATGTGTGCAGCTGTGAGAGATGTGGGCCCCTGTTTGAGTTATGGGCATCTGTGTGAGTTAAGGGCAGCTGTGTGGGATGTGGCAGCTGTGAGAGATGTGGGCAACAGTTAGAGATGCGGGGCAGCAATGAGAAATGTGGGCAGCTTTGAGAGATGTGGGCAGCTCTGTGGGATGTGGGCAGCTGTGTGGTATGTGGGCAGGTGTGAGAGATGTGGGCAGCTGAGAGAGATGTGGGTACCTGTGTGGGAAAGGCGAGCTGTGTGAGATATGTGCAGCTATGTGGGTTGTGGGCTGTTGTGTGGGATGTGGGCAGCTGTGTGAGATGTGGGCAGCTGTTAGGAATATGGGCAGCTGTGTGGCATTTGAACAGCTGTGTGAGATGTTAGCAGCTGTGTGAGATGTGGGCAGCTGTTTGAGTTATAGGCATCTGTGTGGGATGTGGGAACTGTGTAGGATGTAGGCAGCTGTGTGGGATGTGGGCAGCTGTGAGGGATGTGGGCAGCTGTGTGGGATGTGGGCAGCAGTGAGAGATGTAGGCAGCTGTGTGGAATTTGGGTAGCTGTGTGATATATTAACAGTTGTGTGAGATGTGGCCAGCTGTGTGACATGTTAGCAGCTGTGTGAGTTATGGGCATCTGTGTGAGTTATGGGCAACTGTGTGTGATGTGGGCAGCTGTTTGGGAGGTGGGCAGTTGTGTGGGATGTGGGCAGATGTGTGGCATGTGGGCAGCTGTGTAGGATGTGGGTAGCTGTGTGGGATGTGGGCAGCTGTGAGGGATTTGGGCAGCTGTGTGAGATGTGGGCAGCTTTATGGGATGTTGGCTGCTTTGTGGGATGTGGGCAGCTGTGTGGGATGTGGGCAGCTGTGTGGGATGTTGGCAGCTGTGTGGGACGTGGGCAGCTGTGTGGGATGTGGGCAGCTGTGTGGGATGTGGGCAGATGTGTGGAATGTGGGCAGCTGTGTGGGATGTGGGCAGCTGTGCGGGATGTGGGCAGATGTGTGGAATGTGCGCAACAGTGAGGGATGTGAGCAGCTGTGAGGGATGTTGGCCGCATTGTGGGATGTGTGCAGCTGTGTGAGATGTGGGCAGCTGTTTGAGTTATGGGCATCTGTGTGGGATGTGGGAACTGTGTAGGATGTAGGCAGCTATGTGGGATGTGGGCAACTGTGTGGGATGTGGTCAGCTGTGTGGGATGTGGGCAGCTGTGAGGGATGTGGGCAGCTGTGTGGGATGTGGGCAGCAGTGAGAGATGTAGGCAGCTATGTGGAATTTGGGTAGCTGTGTGAGATATTAACAGTTGTGTGAGATGTGGGCAGCTGTGTGACATGTTAGCAGCTGTGTGAGTAATAGGCATCTGTGTGAGTTATGGGCCGCTTTGTGAGATGTGGGCAGCTGTTAGGGTTTTGGGCAGCTGTGTGAGATGTTAGCAATTGTGTGAGATGTGGGCAGCTGTGTGAGATGTGGGCAGCTGTGTGGGATGTGGGCTGCTGTGTGGGATGTGGGCAACTGTATGGGATGTGGGCAGGTGTGTGGGATGTGGCCAGCTGTGTGGGATGTGCGGAGCTGTGTGTGATGTGGGGGGGCTGTGCGGGATGTGGGCACCTGCTAGGGATATGGGCAGCTGTGTGGGATTTGGGCAGCTGTGTGAGATGTTATCAGTTGTGTGAGATGTGGGCAGCTGTGTGAGATGTTAGCAGCTGTGTGATTTATGGGCATCTGTGTGAGTTATGGGCCGCTGTGTGAGATGTGGGCAGCTGTTAGGGATGTGGGCATCTGTTTGGGATTTGGGCAGCTGTGTGAGACGTTAGCAGCTGTGTGAGATGTGGGCAGCTGTGTGAGATGTGGGCAGCTGTGTGTAATGTGGGCTGTTATGTGGTATGTGGGCAACAGTGTGGGATGTGGGCAGGTGTCTGGAATGTGGGCAGTTGTGTGGGATATGGGCAGATGTGTGGCATGTGGGCAGCTGTGTAGGATGTGGGTAGCTGTGTGGGATGAGGGCAGCTGTGAGGGATTTGGGCAGCTGTGTGAGATGTGGGCAGCTTTATGGGATGTTGGCTGCTTTGTGGGATGTGGGCAGCTGTGTGGGATGTGGGCAGCTGTGTGGGATGTTGGCAGCTGTGTGGGATGTGGGCAGCTGTGTGGGATGTGGGCAGCTGTGTGGGATGTGGGCAGCTGTGCGGGATGTGGGCAGATGTGTGGAATGTGGGCAGTAGGGAGGGATGTGGGCAGCTGTGAGGGATGTTGGGAGCTGTGTGGGATGTGGGCAGCTGTGTGGAATGTGTGGAACTGTGTGGGATGTGGGCAGCTGTGTGGGATGTGGGCAGCTGTAAGGGATGTAGGGAGCTGTGTGGGATGTGGGCAGCTGTGTGGGATGTGGGCAGCTGTGTGGGATGTGGGCAGCTGTGTGGGATGTGGGCAGCTGTGCGGGATGTGGGCAGATGTGTGGGATGTGGGCAGCTGTGTGGTATGTGTGGAGCTGTGTGGGATGTGGGCAGCTGTGAGGGATGTGGGCAGCTGTGTGGGATGTGGGCAGCAGTGAGGGATGTGGGCAGCTGTGCGGGATGTGGGCAGATGTGTGGAATGTGGGCAGCAGGGAGGGATGTGGGCAGCTGTGAGGGATGTGGGCATCTGTGTGGGATGTGGGCAGCTGTGAGAGATGGGGGCAGCTGTGTGAGTTATGGGCATCTGTTTGAGTTATGGGCAGCAGTGTGGGATGTGGGCAGCTGTGAGAGATGTGGGCAGGTGTGTGGGATGTGGGCAGCTGTGTGGAATGTGGGCAGCTGTGAGAGATGTGGGCAGCTGTGAGAGATGTGGGCAGCTGTGTGGGATGTGGGCAGCTGTGTGGGATGTGGGCAGCTGTGTGGGATGTGGGCAGCTGTGTGGAATGTGGGCCTCTGTGAGAGATGAGGGCAGCTGTGAGAGATGTGGGCAGCTGTGTGGGATGTGGGCAGCTGTGTGGGATGTGGGCAGCTGTGAGAGATGTGGGCAGCTGTGTGGGATGTGGGCAGCTGTGTGGGATGTGGGCAGCTGTGAGAGATGTGGGCAGCTGTGTGGGATGTGGACAGCTGTGTGGGATGATGGCAGCTGTGAGAGATGTGGGCAGCTGTGTGGGATGTGGGCAGCTGTGTGGGATGTGGGCAGCTGTGAGAGATGTGGGCAGCTGTGTGGGATGTGGGCAGCTGTGTGGGATGTGGGCAGCTGTGAGAGATGTGGGCAGCTGTCTGGGATTGGGGAACTGTGTGGGATGTTTGCAGCTGTGTGGGATGTGGGCAGCTGTTTGGGTAATGTTGTTTACTGTTATAGTTGTGCGATGTTCAATGATGTTAATTTCCTGTTCAATGCTATGTGTTATTTCTTGTTCAATGTGTTGATAACGAAGATTTATTGTAATAGAATCGTTTAGTTGTTAACTAGTCAGTGTTGCAAGTCTGTATGTCTGCGTTCTGATAGTTCGAGTAACTTATATACTGATGACCACAGGTGATGGATGTTTAGGAGGAACCCTGAGGAGGGAACCTCTCCCCCCCTCCCGGGGGCCCAGGGTAGTGGACTCTCCCAATCTGGTGAGAGGCTGGGTAAGGGGTAAGGAGGGGCGGTGGTGGGGAGTATTCGTCCCCTGGTGGTTTTGGGACGGCAGATGGGAGCTGACACTCTCGCAACATCCATGCGTTTGGCAGAAACCACTGAATCTCTCCATTAAGCACAAATCTATTATGTATCAGTTGACCAGGTTGTGTAAAACCGACTGTCACCAAGGCTCTCCCAGTAGTCACAAATAGTGAAGTGTAAACTAAGGGAAACCAGTGGTCTCTATTGGATAGGAGAGCTATTGAGATGAAAAGAGGATGTGGGAGGAATCCTAAAATTATCAAACGTAACCCAAAACCGAATAAGGGTTTTGTATTCATAGATTATCCTACTCCCCTTCCTCCCACCTTATATACATTGTCGTGCCAAGGTCATCCCTCTCGTCATCCCTTTCCCCTATCATCCATCCCTACCTCCATAGAGAGAGAATAAGAGACTGACAGTCTCTTAAGACAGATAGGAAGACAAAAACATGAACATAAACAGAATAAGACGTAGGTAGACACATACAGACTGATCTGG